>NC_081565.1:34249141-34473786 GCF_022355385.1 Mustela nigripes
AGTTACACATCCCTATGTCTCTTTTCTCAATAATAAAATGGGATAACAGTACCTCTTCAAAGGGCTGTTATGATGGTTAAAGAGCTGGTTAAGTATAAAGTCCTTAGAACAATGCCTGATACATGGTAAACACTCAACTGTATCAATTATTCCTATGATGATGACAATTTGGCACTCTCCACTCTTCTGATGCAAAAACTGATCACAAGGAAATGGCATCAGTAAGGTAGCTGAAATAAGTGAAATTTACTGCAAAACAGTCAACTCTCAGATGTGACCAAACCTAAGAGAATGTAAAAACTCACCATTTAAGTGAGCTATAGATATAGATAATGACAGTGAGAAAAAAAAAGATCCAAAAGAAAAGGGCAAGTGAAAAATACAGATTTTGTCGGGAGACAGCTGCTTGTAGCCAGCTTGTTTGTAGAAAGAAAAGAATTGAGAAACATTGATGAGAAGTTTCTGCACCATGCGCAATGTACCTACTTTTGCATTTAACTGAGGCACACTCACTCAGTAATGCTCTTTGTTGTTCAAAAATACACAGCAAAGGGGCTGTCTAGGTGGCTCAGTCTGTTAAGCATCTACCTTAAGCTCAGGTCATGACCCCAGGGTCTTGGGATCAAGTCCCACATCAGACTCCATGCTCAGTGGGAGCTCCTGCTTCTCTCTCTGCCTGCTGCTACCTTGTGCTCACTCACTCACTCTCTCCCTCAGACAAATAAAGTCTTAAACAAAAATATATAGCAAAGAGGGCACCTGGGTGATTAGTGGGTTAAGCCTCTGCCTTTGGCTCAGGTCATGGTCTCAGGCTCCTGGGATCGAGCCCCACATTGGGATCTCTGCTCAGCAGGTACCCTGCTTCCCCCTCTCCCTCTGCCTGCCTCTCTGCCTACTTGTAATCTCTTTCTCTCTCTCTCTCTGTCAAATAAATAAATAAATCTATCTTAAAAAAAAAACAACAAACAAACAGCAAAGAATATGTGATCAGATAAATCTGGTCTCAGACTGTAGAGTTAGATTTTGAAATAAACAAACCAAAATATCTTGATCACTGGTGAAAAACTAAAGTATTCCATGCCACTCTCAAAGTTTCTATCTTCCCTCAGTTAACTCAAACTTACTTAATTCCTTTTTAACCACAAGGTTTAAATAATAACAACAATCTCAGTGTCCTTACTAGCCTTTCTCTCTTGACTTCTTTTAATAGCTAGACAGCTACTACCTGATGGCTGAGAAAGTGACTAACAGGAGGGAGAAAGTTGGAGGGACAGAGCCCTATAATTTGGGGAATCTGGGGCGCCTGGTGGCTCAGTCATTGTCTGTCTTCAGCTCAGATCAAGATCCCAGGGTCCTGCATCAGGCTCCCTGCCCAGCAGGAAGCCTTCTCCCTTTTCCACTCCCTCGACTTGTATTCCCTTTCTTGCAGTCTCTCTCTGTCAAATAAATAAATAAAATCTTAAAAAAAAAAAAAACAAAACAATTTGGGGACTCTACCCAGCTACTTTAGTAGTGAACATATAATGCATGTACATAAGTGAAGAAAGGTCTTATTTCCTGCTCTCTAGCATCTTAACTCTCTCTCTCTCTCTTTTTTTTTTAAAGATTTTATTTATTTATTTGACAGAGAGAGATCACACGTAGGCAGAGAGAGAGGAGGAAGCAGGCTCCCTGTTGAGCAGAGAGCCCAATGCGGGACTCGATCCCAGGACCCTGAGATCATGACCCGAGCCGAAGGCAGTGGCTTAACCCACTGAGCCACCCAGGCACCCTTAACTCTCTCTTTTTATAGCTTCTGGCACACTCAGACTTCTCCCTGTTTCTTAAAAAACCCCAAACATCCTCTGGACAATTAAAACTCCAGATGATTTCACTATCCTTGGTATTGGTGCTGACATTCTGAGATAACTGTGAATGAGTTCTCATACCTTTTATACCACATTGCTTTCCTAAGCCCACTAGCAAGTTCCAGAAGTTTTTTTTTTTTCTTCTGTTTTTTAAATTTAATTTTATTTTTTTCAGTGTTTCAAGATTCATTGTTTATGCACCACACCCAGTGTTCCATGTAATACATGCCCTCCTTAATACGAACCATCAGGCTCACCTAACACCCCAAGTACCAGAAGTTTTAAACTAGATTCAGAAGAGATAAAAGTAAAGTAAGTTTAAAATGGAAGTTTAGAACTTTATTTATAAACCAATTATACAAAGTCCATCAGAAATAACAAATACGTAGTAGAACAAATTGTTTAAAACTACTAAAAGTGATCCTGATTCATCTTAACCAACTACATTAAACTCCTTTTATTTATAAATATTCCCTGATTTCCAGTTCTACTTCTCTAATTCTCATGGGATTCTCCTGGGGAAATTTCCTTTTCATCTTCTCCCAAGGATCTTACAGTATCCAGGATATGTCGGGCACACATGTAATCACCTTTAGGTCCAAAGTTGTGTTGATACTATAGTAACTTCAGTCAAAAAACATTTTTTAAAAAGGATAACATCAAATATTATAAAAGTAATGTATATTTATTATAAAGACAGAAAATACAGATAAACAAAAAATAAAAGTCACCTATACTACTACCACTAAGGTAGCTGTTGCAAACATTTCAGAATATTTTATTCTAAACTTCTTTTTATATACAAACAATAAGCAACTGAAAAACAAAATTTAAAAAACGATACCATTTGCCACACTTCCAAGAAAAATGAAGTAGTTAGGTATAAATCTAAATATGCAGGAAATGTATGCACTAATAACTACAAAACTCTGATAACAGAAACTAAAGATCCGAATAAATGGAGACATGTATTATGTTCATGGATTGAAGACTCAAAATATAAGTCAGTTCTCTCCATAATGATCAACAGACTGAACATAATACCAATCGAAGTCCCAGCAAGATTTTTTTTTGTAGATACATATGACTTACTCTAAAGCTTACATGGAAAAGGAAAGGAACTAGAATAGCTAAGGTATTTTACAAAATAAAAACAAAGTTTAAGAAATCACACTATCTGATTTTAACACTTACTATAAACCCATAATATTACAAGACAGTGTGATATTGGTGAGGGGAATAGACACTTAAATCAATGGAAGAGAAGAGACTCCAGAAATGAATCCACAGATGTGGCCATTTAAAAGAGATAAAAGCAACTCAATGGAGAAAGGATAGTCTTTTCAACAAATGGTGATGAACAACTGATCATCCATGTGTAAAAAAAAAAAAATGAACCAACCTCATACTTTATTATATAAAGATGAACTCTAAATGGATCACAGGTCTGAATATGAAACATAAAACAACAAACGTTTTGAGATAATACACAAGGATAAAAATCCTTGTTAACCGCAGTTGGATAAAAAGTTCTCAGAAAGTGCATCAAAAGCACAATCCATAAAAGAAAAAACATTGATAAACTGGATTTCACCAAATTTAAAAACTTCTGCTCTGCTAAAGATTCTCAAGAGAATAAAAAGATAATCTACAGATTGGGAGAAAATGTATGGAAATCACATCTAAAAAACTCTCTTATATCCAAAATCCAGAAAAAAACTCTCAAAACACAACAATCAGAAAATAAACACGGTAACTAAAAACTAGGAAAGGATCTGGACACTTCAACAAGAAGGATGTAAGGATAGCAAATAAGCACATGAAAGGATATTCAACATTTTTAGCCATTAGGAAAATGCAAACGAAAACAAGACAGATACTATACAACTATTAGAATGGCTAAAATAAAAAATACTGACAATATCAAATGCTGATGAGGAGACAGAGCAACTGGACTTCTCACTTTGCTAGTAGGAATGCAAAATCGTTCAGTCACTCTGGAAAACAATACAGCAGTTTCTTATAAAGTTAAACATATATAGATAGGACCAGCAATCTCCACCTGGAAATTTGCCCCAAATGAAAACTATGTTCATGCAAAAGACTATAAAAAAATATTCATAGCAGCCTTATTTGCTATAGTCAGAAACTATAAACAACCCAAATGTTCCTCAATGGATAAATGGATAAACAAACTGTAATACAGTCATAAAATGGAACAGTACAAAAAAATAAACTACTGACACATGAACAACTCAGATGAATCTCCAAGATACCATGTAAGTGAAAGAAGCTAGTCTTAAAACTTTACAATGGTGTGACTCCATTTACATGACACTCTTTTAAAAACAAAACTATAGTAATGGAGAACAAGTTAATGGCCAGAAGTTATGGATAAGGGGAGGGTGTGACTATACAGAGATAGCATGAGGGAGTTTTCTGGGGTACCCTGACTGTGGTGGAGTTTACATGAATTCATACATATTCATATAACTGAACACCAAAAGAAAAAAAATTCAATTTTATTATTAAAAAAAGAAGAATGGGATGCCTGGCTGGCTCAGTCAGTAGAGCACATGACTCCTGATCTCGGGGTTATAAATTTGAGCCCCATGTTGGGTGTAAAAATACAATCTTAATAAAGAAGAATGAATATAAACTAGATTGATTACTGATGATACTATTCCTAAGATGTTTTAAGCAGTAATAGAATATTGTATATTAAATTTCAAGTTAAAGAGTTATAAAATGAATATATACTCACCATAAATATATAAAGATTAGTGGGGCACCCGGGTGGTACAGTTGGTTGAGTGTCCAACTCTCGGTTTTGGCTCAGGCTATGATCTCAGGGTCAAGAGACTAAGCTCCTGAGCCCACTCAGCTCAGGGTAGAATCTTCTTGGGACTCTCTCTCCCTCTGCCCCTCTCCACTATGCTCTCTGTCATTCTTTCTCTAAAATAAATACATTAAAATCCTAAAAAGAATAGAAATTAAAAAAAAAAAAAACCTCTTCTATGATTCTTTTTTTAAAGATTTTTTTGTTTATTATTTATTTGAGAGAGAGAGAGGTTCCCCGCTGAGCAGGGAGCCCAATGTGGGGCTGATCCCAGGACCCTGGAATCATGACCTGAGCTGAAGGCAGATGCTTAACCATCTGAGCCACCTAGGTGCACCACTCTTCCATAATTCTTGACATAACTACAGCAAACATTTTGGAATATTTCATTCCAAATTTTTTCCATGCACATCTATATACATATATAAATATGTATATTTGTATGGAAACAGGATTATAGTTCATATACTGTTTTATAATTTATGAATTTCACTTAATGTATTGATAACTTTGATTTCAATATTCATTTTTATATTTTATATTTTAAATTAAAAAAATTATTTATTTTAGAGAGAGAGGGAAGGGCAGAAGGAGAAGAGTTTCAAGCAGACTCTGTGCCAAGTGTGGAGCTGGATGTGGGGCCTGACCTAATGACCCTCAGATCATGACCTGGGCCAGAATCAAGAGTCCGATGGTTAACCAACTGCATCACCCAGGCACCTGTTACATCATTTGTTAAATAGCTGAAGAGTATTCCATTATATGGGATGTACTGTAAGTTACTTAAACGAGCTAGAATGTTAAATTTTTGGGTTGCTTCTAACTTTACTATTATAAACAATTCTGAGATAAACATTCTTGTAGATGTATCTTTGCAAACATCCATCACTGAATTCCAGGAAGGTTATCCAAATGTACTTCTGTACCCAGCAAAACTTCTCTAATATTATTACTATTATGAAGACAGTTTTCTTTCTTCCTATTGATTTGTAAGAGATTTTTCTATATTACAGATATCCTATTATGCATTTTATAAAAATCTTTTCTAAGTTGTGATCTGTCATTTAAATTTTATTAATGGTCTTTTTGGATGGACATTTTTAAAAAGTTAAATCTAGTCTCCCTTTTCCTTTATGATTTCTGACACAGCTGTCTTTGTTTTCTAATAAAAGTATTTAAACCATTTATTCATTGTGATAAATGATATGTCTGGTTCTATTTTTATCCTCACACCTGTATTTTTATGCATTCTTGCTGTTTCCATTTTATCCTATCACTTGCTTCTTTTGCCTCATTTTTAACTAATAATCTAAAATTCATATGGCTTATTTTTCTTCTTAATATTAAAACAAACTTCATTTTATTGGAACGATCCATGATTCACCTTGTAGCTTTTTATATTTTTTAAGGAATTTTTTCTAAAATTAGTAAGTTTGAAAACACATCAATAGGAAGTATTCATATATACACTTTACGCCTTCCTGGTTTCAGTGTTCCTTGCTGCTAATTTTATTCTGACTTTTCTAATAAACTCACAAATGAACAACAGCTTGGCTATGTCATCTTTTTTCTCAGGATGTTCTACCCTCTAGGGATTTCTCTACTGCCTTCTGGCATTTAGTATTGCACAGGAGAAGTTTGATGCAAGCTTGATGTTGTGTGTGTACGTGTGTGTGTGTATCCGTGTGTAATGTGGTTTCTTCCCCCCATGTCTGGATGTCTGTGTGATTTTCATTTGCTTGACATATTCATACATTTCACTAGCGTATGTCTAGATGTGGGGCTTTTTTCTCTCTCAAACTGGGTGCGTGTTCTTTCTTATTTATTTATTTATTTACTTGAGAGAGAGAGAGAGAGAGAGAGATCACAAGTAGGCAGAGAGGCAGACAGAGAAGGGGAAGCAGGCTCCCCATGGAGCAGAGAGCCCAATGAGGGGCTTGATTTCAGGACCCTGAGACCATGACCTGAGCTGAAGGCAGAGGCTTAACCCACTGAGCCACCCAGGTGCCCCGGGTGCGTGTTCTCTTAATTAGAATTTTTGTTCACTTTGCTTTGGATCCCTTCTCCTCTACTTACAACACGAAAAATGAATTGGGATTTTCTCAATTTTCCTATTTCTTATAATGAGTTTATATCATTTGTGGTCACCTCTGATTCCTTTTTTAATCTATCAGTTCTTCATAGATGCCTTCTATCAGCTCATCCCCCACCAAAACAAAAAAAAAAAAAAAAAGAGAGAGAGAGAGAGAGACTTATGTCGATCTGGCTAGTTTTGGGAACTGAGGTGGTATCTGCCAGACAGTATAGATCTCTGACAAACTCACTCATGGAAAAATTTAGTTTTCTCAGACGTCTGGTTTATGAGGAACAGGGAAGGAGTTTTAATTATAAAGATGTACAAAGTACAGATGGTTTACCCCACTAAAAACTGTTATCTCCTCATTAAAAGACCATTCCTCTTGTTCCAGATTTTTATAAATGTATCGAGGTAAAGGTTATGTATAAGCATCCCTTCACCAGGTGAAGTACTGGCAGGTGCTGGGGTTGGTGAGGTGGGTAAGAAAGAAGGGTTTAGAAGTAAGATACTATAGTTTATTTCATTATTGATTCCTATATAAAAGATCACTGGCTAAAGAAAAAATAATAAAAGTTTAGAAAAATGCTTCTGGAGATAATTTAAAAGTTGCATCTAGTGTTCTTACACATCTGAAATTCCACTAATACAGTGATCAGGGTTCTCAAGGTATATAATTTCCCTTTAGTATCTATGACTACAGATAACTATTTTAACATTATATAACTAAAAGTTCAATTAGCTCATAATATTTTATTACAGAACTTTCTCAAGTTCTTGAAATTCTTAAATAGCATATTATTATTATTATTATTTTGATCAAGGCAAAAGTCATTAGAAGGCTGTACAACAAGGCAAGATCGCACTTGTTATTGAACTGACATCTTGCAAAAATCATAATCTATTTGTAAACAAAGAAAACAATACAATAAAAAGACAAAGGCAAAGTTAATCCTGTCTCCTAGCCCTTTTCCAATCCATTACCAGTCAGCTGAGAAAATCCAATGTTAGCAGCCTACTAGCTTGGTATGCATTCTTCCACCCCATTTATTTTTGTTCATAAAATATATATATAAAAGCACAAATACAGATTATATACAGCTCATTTTAAAAAAAATTCTTTTTTTTTTTTTAAAGTAATCTCTACACTCAACATAGGGCTCAAAATCACGACCCTACAATCAAGAGTCATGTGCTTCACCAATTGGGCCAGCCAGGCACCCCTCATTTTGTTTTTTACTGAAATAAAATCATTCTACAGATACCTGTAAATTTTCAAGAGGAAATATATGTATGTAGCTCTTAAACAGAATATCTAAGTAATTTAATAGTATAAACTGAAGAACAGTGTTATCTTTAAGATGAGTAAACTGGCAGAGATGTCCATAATTAAGTCTTTGAATATTTTCACAGGTTGAAAATCATTCTCAGTTGCTGTATTTTCCTTCACTAGGGACAGTTTGAGGAGGGTTATTAGAACTCAGTCAGAAAACTGTGTGAGGGCACCTGAGTGACTGAGTTGGTTAAGTGTCTGGTTTTGACTCAGGTTGTGATCCTGGTATTGAGTCCTGTGTCAGGCTCCACGAACAAAGGAGAGTCTGCCTCTCCCTCTCCTCCCCACCTACCCCCAGCCCATGCGTGCTCTCTCTCTCCCACATAAATAAAACCTTAAAAAAGAAAGAAAGAAAGAAAGAAAAAGTATGAGATTTATAAAATCCAGGGGAGTTGACCTTAGTCTGTAATGCTTAGTAAATAAAATTTTTAGCATTCCAGGTGCTAATGAGAACCTGATTTCCTTAATTTCACACCCCAAATTCATAGCTTAGATAACTATGTCCCAGAATTTGCCCTTATTATTGGCTCTAATAGTAAAAATCAAGTCCAAGTCTATATGGGCTTTTATACTTGGACTGAAAATTAAAAAAGAAAAGAAAAGAAAAAGTGAGGTGTGTAATGAGTTTGAAATTTAACAAAATTCCCAGTGGTCTGCTGCTTTATTTCTCTAAGACTCAAGTATTCCCAATGCAACTGCTCTGAAAAGTTTATACCTAAGTCCCATAAAATTCTTAATGAAAAACTAAAGTTTATTTATTCCTTTTATTTATAGGGCTGTTAATTTTGATAGAGAGACTACAAGGGGACAATTCTTCCTCTCTTTCCATGGAAGTTAGGGGTCTGGAGAAAGGGAACTGTCTCTATCCTCTACAAACTTATTCTTAAAACTTGTATAAATAAACTGTAAACCTGCTCTCAATCTGCTAGGTCTACTGGAAGTGACTAGTACTAGGTAAAGGAGCAGGTGTCACAGGGAGAGTTGCGGAGACTGGGGGAAATTGTCGGGTTAATCACAGATGACTAGAAAGGATACCATTTTGTACAATTTCAAAATAAGGACTGGTTTCTCCTTCAAACTGTAACCATGCTAAATCACGTACCTTCAGTTAAAACTTCCTACCCTCTAAGGTTATTTCCATAAGCTTATATATACACAACCATGTAAAGTTTCATATATTCATTTATTAGGTGGTTTGGGAACAGTTCCAATGAATTATTAACTACTAATTCCAGGATTTACTCCTTGAACAATGAACACATATGAATTTTCACTAACATTATCATGAGTTTTGCCTATACTAATCAAGAGGATAAGAGACTTCCAAGCACAGAATCTACTTAACTTCCTTGGGGGTATTCCGGTCTCTCAGGTAAATAAGAATTTTATATACTTATTCAACAATTTTTTTTTTTAAGCAAATCAGTCACCTAGTTATGACCCTTGCTCTAATATTATGTTTAAGCAACATGAAAATGAGGTTAAAAGTAAGAGAAATAAGTTATTCTAGCCCAAGTTATATTTTCTTTTCTTTACTCTCAAAAGTTGTAATGTTTAGTTGTCAGCAGAACTATATATTTTGTGAACATACATATCAGTCTATTAAAATGATATACTTGTCTTGCCTTCAATTAAGTTTGGCAGGAAAATTAGTTCATGATTATATGAATTGTAGAAGGTTATCAGAATTTTATATTTTTCCTTTCCTCGATTTGTCTTTCTAAGGCACTGAAAAAGATAATAACAGTATACTCCATCACAAAGTGCCAGATTAAAGAACAACCAAAATTAAACAGATACTAGTTTCCTATTTTACGTATATATTTCTTGAAGAAACATTTATGGACCACTAATGTCTGTGAAAGTCTACACAGTTTTATACAGAGTTCTCATTTTTTTTTTTAAGATTTTATTTATTTATTTGAGAGAGATCACAAGTAGGCAGAGAGGCAGGCAGAGAGAGAGAGAGGAGGAAGCAGGCTCCCTGCTGAGCAGAGAGCCCAATGCGGGGCTCGATCCCAGGACCCTAGGATCATGACCTGAGCCGAAGGCAGAGGCTTTAGGCTTTAACCCACTGAGCCACCCAGGCGCCCCACGGAGTTCTCATTTTTATTTATTTATTTATTTATTTATTTAAAAAAAAAATTTTTTTTTTAAACAGAGTTCTCATTTTTAAAAGAAACTTTTGAGTTGCTAAAATTTAGTATATTGCTAATATTTAAGAGAGCATGCTTTCACAGCTTCAAAGGTTTAAAGAAGTGAATCAAGTGAAATCTGTCCTATGAGTTATTTTCTTCCACTGCATTTAAAAATCTGACTTGAAGGAGTGACTCAAGTGCTGAGCTTTCTCCTAGTGGATGGTATTTGATTCTTGTGCACGATGGCTAAAGGAATTACTGCTAGCATGGATTGGGAAAGAGAACTAAGCAGGGAATTTGGGGAAAAAATTGCTGAAGAAAGAAAATTTAGGAGGTTTGGGTTTCAATTACACCTTACACTGATGAGCTCAGACATGCTTCCAAGAAAAAGGGTGACAATCTCAACAATCAGTAAAGACTGCTGAGGCCAAGACAGTCTCTTGTTTTTTGCATAAGCACAGTTCTCTGGTACCACAGATGTGGTTCCCTGGCTGAAAGTCAACATTGTATGCCACTCTGCTGATCCTCAGAGGTTGTTTTACAGCAGAAAACTTAAAGCATCATTTATTTTTATTTGGAAAATTTTTCCATCTCTTTTTATAAATACTGATATTCTAAATATAATATTTGCAGATTTAAGACAGAAACCTGAGAGACCTTCTGAGCAGGAATTAAACTGACAACTCCTAGAATATAAGTAGGTGAGTTTCCTCCACATACACTCATGAAATTGAGCATCACTTTACTTTGAGATGTTGGAGAAAGCTTAACCTTACAATGTCTAAGCTTTCTTCTTCTTTAAAAAAATTATTTGTTTACTTACTTATTTGAGAAAGAAAGGGAGGGAGAGAGCATGAGTGGGAGGGGCAGAGAGAAAGGAAGAGAGAATTTCAAGCAAATTCCATGCTGCGCATGGAGCCAGACACAAGGCTCCATCTCACCTTGAGCGGAAACCATGAACGGGCTACGTAACCAACGGTACCACCCAGGGGCCCCTCAGATTTCTTCTTTGTAAAACTGGAACATTAAACAGTATCTATCATATGGTAGTTGTAAGGATTATATAAAGGACACCATCACAGATAAATCTACAGGACACCTATTGTGTGCTGAGGATACAGCAGTGAACGAAGCACTACCCCTTCCCTAGTTAGAAATGCATTTAGCACAGTGCTTGAAACACTGTAAGAAGTCAACTATAGCTATTATCATTTTGGAAATGTCAGATATACCTTACAGAATGGGATTACATATGCAAGATGTGTTCACACACTTAAAAAATTTTCTGTATATTTAAGGGTGCCTGGGTGGTTCACTTGGTTGTGCATCTGAATCCTGATTTTGGCTCAGGTCATGACCTCAGGGGTTGTGAGTGAGATGGAGCCAGTGCTCAGCTCCATGCTCAGCGGGAAATTTGCTTCTCTCCTTCTCCCTCCCATGTGCACTCTCTCCCTGAAATAAATAAATCTTTAAAAAATTTTTTTTCTTTATATTAAAAAAAAATAGTTGCCAAGAGGAATCTGTGGCAGACTCAGAATCGTGTAGAAGGGATTCCTTCTACACTGCAGCTTCATTTCCTTTGGAAGGTATCAATGATACAGGTAAACTTCAGCAGGCCTCAAGCCATCCTTCTGCCTTTTACATTGTAAAACTCTGGAATTTCAACCAAATTACTTTTATGCAGTAGTTAATGTATGCGGCATTTTCCAAGCAGAGTTCAGGAAAAGCCTTTCATTACACCAAAAATATGAATATGACTCATCAGTTTTTATTACAGATTCTCTTTGCACATATAACTGGTACTCTGGCATTACAGACATCAGTGGTAGCAGGATGTATAAAGTAAATGGAAGTTTCTTAATCTCTTTAACTGATAAGAAGATAGGGCATCTATAATTACTCTGGGCTTCAGAAATCCTTTGTGTGAATGAGCAGCAAGTTCCAGCAGGTGGGAAGATGGAAATGACAAAGAAGGGAAACAGTATTGTCAGAAGTATGGGCCTTAAATAAGCTGAAAGTACCCACATAAGGAGGCAGAAGTAATGACTTAGAAGCAACCACAATGAGTGAGAAAGAGTTTAATCCTAATCAACCTAATTCAGGAATGTGGGTCAAGAAAGAAAGAGGAGCAAGCATTTGAGAGGGTTGCAAGGGAAACACTATTTTCTGTGGAGAGCCAGGTTTCAAGACAAACTTAAAGCATGTATGGGACTAAATGAATAGTTCCAGCAACCTGAGGCCAGAATGACTCTGCTTCTAAGTGAATCCTCATGAGGCGCTTCTGGGATGGCAGAAGGACTACAAGCTTCTTCAGATGGAGTCAGTGAAGTCCAGGTTTGATTGGGCTCCAAGGGAATCTTATACAATGTGGGCAGGCTAGAAAAAGATCAGTTAGTGTCCAGAACCTTTACCATGTAATTACAAAAAACCCAACACTTAGATCTTGGCAGATTTAGGGGACAGGGTGCTGCCTTCTCTGAAGTCAGCCATAGCCTCACCCTATCTTAAAAACTTACATTCACTGGGGTTATTAATCCTCAGGGCCATTTTAGATAAAGAGGTTAACATACATTCGAGGCCAAAATTAAGCAGTTAAGCCGAATGGACTACAGATTCAATTCACAGATGATTTTATATAACCTTTTACAAATCATTCTTAACTGTTCTGTACTACAGTTTCTTATTAAAAAAAAAAAAAAACCAAAACTGCTCACGATAATGTCTGAGATCCTTCTGTTATCATAGGCAAATAAGACTATATTTGTAAGAGCGTTTCAGAAGAAAGGAGTAAAGAAATACGCTATTAAATGTAACTGCCTAGCTAGAAAATCTGCCTAAAAAAATTACAATTGACAATGTAATGCAGAGAACAGTAGTATAAAACTAAGCCAACTTAGGATTTTTAAGACAGTATTAAAAAGTAAGTTTAAGCTACTTAAAAAAAAGAATTTATTGGGGTGCCTGGGTGGCTCAGTCGGTTAAGTGGCTGTCTTGGGCTCAGGTCATGATCCCAGGGTTCTGGGATCGAGCCCTATGTCAGGCTCTCTGCTCAGCGGAGAGCCTGTTTCTCCCTCTCCCTGGCTCTCTGCCTACTTGTGTTCTGTCAAATAAATAAATAAAATCTTAAAAAAATTTTTTTTAAAAAAGATTTTATTTGAGAGAGAGTGAGAGAAAGAGAGAGAGTACGTGCACATGAGTGTGAGAGGGGAAAGGGAGAGGCAGAGAATCTCAAGCAGACTCAGCACTGAGCCCAGAACCTGATGTGGAGCTTGATTTCACAACCCAGCAATCATGACCTGAGCCAAACTGAAGAGCTGGATGCTTAACTGACTGAGCCATCCAGATGCCTCAGACTACTTTTTTTTTTTTAAGATTTTATATTTTTTAATATTTTTTGAGTTATCTCTAAACCCAATGTGGGGCTTGAACATACAACCCCAAGATCAAGAATCACATATTCTACCAACTGAGCCAGCTAGGTGCCCCACTTTAAGCTACTTTGGAAAGAAATAATAACTATTTCCACATCCAGTCCTGAGAATCACATTCAATGTCATTAGTGGGCCAGGAAATACAAGAAAAAATGGTAAGATATCATTTTCTCCCTATCTGGCCAAAATTTTAAAAGATCAATTATGGTGTTGAGGGCACTCTTTTTCTGTTTAAAAAAAAAAAAAAGTTTTTATTCATTTATTTGAGAGAGTATGTGAGAGAGGGAGCATGAGCAGAGGGAGGGGCAGAGGGAGAGAGAGAAGCAGACTCCTGTTGAGCAGGGAGCCCTACCAGGCTTGATCCCAGGACCCTAAGACCATGACCGGAAACCAAGGCAGATGCTTGACCAATGAAGCCAACCGGGTGCCCCTGCCATCTAGGCGTCCCTGCTGAGAGCACTCTTAAACACATCTGGCAGGTGGATATAATGGCACTATTTATTTATTTATAGGTCTTATTTTTAAGTGATCTCTACATCCAATGTGGGGCTTTAACTTACAATACCGAGATCTAGAGCTGCATGCTCTACCGACTGAGCCACTCAGGTACCCCAACAGGTACCACCTTTTAGAAGAGCAACTGAACAATATTTATCCAGATATAAATGTATATAACCTTTAATTACACAATCCCACTTAGAATCTGACTTACTGAAATAATCTTATACAGATATGCACACACATAAAGATATGTATTGTAGCACTGTTTGCTTAAAAAATGGGCTGTAACTATAAATCCAGATGTATTGGTAGAGAAAATGTCAGGTAAATTGGTACATCCATATAGTGGAATAAAAGTTAGCCCCCTGACAGGTAGATCTTTATGGGCTAACGCAGAGATATGCAATCATAAGGAATTAAGCAGAAAAAGTTAAATTGTAGAACAATGTATAGAATAATGACCTTGTTTTTATTTGTTTAAAAAGACACTTTAAAAATTATAATCAACAGTTGATATATTTACATGAGAAACATATATACCATTCATATTTTAGTAACTTTTAATTAGAAATTCATCTCAATAGAAACCATATCACTTTCTTATTGAAAATATTACAGCTATATTCCAATATAAATAAAATTAGAAAATGTTTATGCTTTGTATCACGTCTTTGGGAAGTATAAATTATAAAAGGAAAAGATTCTTACTTTTTTTTTTTTTTAAAGATTTTATTTATTTATTTGACAGAGAGAGAACACAAGTAGGCAGAGAGGCAGGTAGAGAGAGAGAGGAGGAAGCAGGCTCTCTGCTGAGCAGAGAGCCCGATGCGGGACTCGATCCCAGGACCCTGAGATCATGACCTGAGCTGAAGGCAGCGGCTTAACCCACTGAGCCACCCAGGCGCCCAGATTCTTACTTTTTAAAAGAAAAATAACTTCTACAGTCCTTCTGAAATAATATTTTTTTTTAAAAGATTTTATTTATTTGACACAGAGAGAGAGAGAGAGAGATAGCGAGTGAGGGAACACAAGGGGAGTGGGAGAGGGAGAAGCAGCTTCCGGCCAAACAGGGAGCCCAAGCGGGGCTTGATCCCAGGACTCCAGGATCATGACCTGAGCTGATAGCAGATGCTTAACAACTGTGCCATCCAGGCGCCCTGGTCTTTGAAATTTTGACTAAAACTCCATATGATGCAAAATGATGTTCAACATAACAAGGTGTTAAAATTTAACATGCTACAGGTAACTGAATGTCTTCTAAACTACTTTTGTTTTTTTAAATCTAAAAAACGAACTAAGATAAGCAAATCTAAAGTCTTGGCGGTTTTGTCCTTCTTGCTTAAGACTATTATATCAGCAAGAGTCATCAATAATCAAGCCAGGCTTCATACAGACCTTTGTATTCATCTGCTAAGTAGGTATATATATATTTCACCTAACTATGCATGAATAGGTAATAAATTTTACGTGTTTTTTATTACATACCTCTTTTATTTCAAATCTTTACTTGGCAAGCAAAGGAGGCAAGCGTGGGTTTACAACATTTCTTGATGCCTCCTGATGAACCAACCATTCAGTAGGATCACTATTAGAACATTGCTTTAGATGATGAGTAGCCAAAAGGACATGCCTATCATTACATATGGTATAGAATAAACACTCTTTTAGGCAGGCTGAGTATAGTTACAAATTGGCCCTCTGCCCCCAAAGTCTGACAAATTATACACAGGATACTCACATCAGCATAGTGGCCTATCATACCACATCGGTCACATCGTTTTCTCCAAGAAGGTCTTTCGAGACATCTGTGAGTAGAAGACATAGGCAAAGAACAGCCTAAGCAAAAGCGGGCCGGGCAGGCATATTGGAGGTGTCCTCTCTCAGAACAGAGACAGCAGGGGCGGACTTTCTAGGTAGCAAACAGAAAATCTCTTTAGCAAAATGGGTAAGTCTCAAATAGAAGATTAATTTTTCTTTTTCTGTATAATTACATAAAGTTCATTTCCAATTTGAGACCCCAGTGAAGGTCAAATCTTGAGTATAACTGTAAAATTAAACAAAATGTCTGAAGTCAGAGCTTGAATGCAAGCTATCGGTATTCTGCGGTTGCCAAAAAGGCTTACTGTGCGTGTATCATCAACGGGCATCTACTTCTTATGCCTCGTCTTGTAGGAAGATTGACAAAGTGGACTGTGCCCAAGTGGGAAAGTGGGATGAGGAGGATGTAGAAGCTAAGAAGTAGGAGGAACAGATACTGAAAGAGGCTACTTTGTCCCAGAGGACCAAAGACAAAGAAGAAACCTAAAAGCTGTCTCAAACATGTCTTTATGTCTGAAACACAATCATTTGGAAGAAGGTGTAGGTAAATGGAAGGAATGTTTCTTGAGAGCTTACCATGTCAGGGAGTATCTAAGAACTTTAGTTTGGTGTTCTTCCAAAGGTTGATTTGTCTATTTAACATAATTTACACCAATAAACACTTATAAATGCTTAAAATGATAACTTTCTAACAATTAAAATTGTCCCACAATGAAACAAGTTGTGTCATAAAGCAGGAGGTTTGGAAGGGAGAGGGTCTCAGGAATCATTTGATTTAATCTCCTCATTTTATAGACAAGAAAATAGAGGCACATAGGGTGAAATGATTTGCCTAAGGTTGTGCAACTATCAATGAAAAGCTAAACCGATTCCAGGTTTTTCTGACTCTAACTTCATTCTTCTTTCTCTGCTACTATTATAGGCATGACTTACATGAAAAATGTAATATGAAATCTACAAATATATTATACAAGATTTGAATTCTAAGGTTATAGGGGTTTACTCTTAAGATTCTGATTTTTAACAATGAGAAAGAAACATTATGTATTTCACATACTTGTGGAAAGGGGCAGTTTTTCGATAAATGGCCACATTTGTCACAATTTCTACAGGTAACATTTTTGTTGGCTGAATAGTATCGGTGGGTCCATCTTCCAGATGCTCTATTATTAACTATCTGGGCCTAAGGGGGGGAAAATCAATAATTAATAATTATTAATAATTAAATCAATTATCAATAATTAAATCAATAATTTAAAAAAATCAATAATTAAAAAAAAATTCCACCCTGTTCTAAAGAATTAATAGCCATAGTTTATTTAATTTAGAACCCAGCAACATGGAACTTTTGTGTTCTTAAAAGAAGTTAAAAAAACATAAAAGGGATTGCCATGAAGATAACTCTACTTCTTGTCTGTCTCTCCTCCCATCCTTTTTCACATCTCTGTATGGTTCCATTTCTTTTGTATCCCTCTCTGCTTACAGTTCAGGTCCAGTAGGAGTACTGACAGGCATCATTTAGACATTCTGATGGCATTCAGAGCCAAAGATATTACTGATTTCTGTATCTGAATGTATACCATATTTTGAGAAACTTGCTTAAATTTTTACCCAGGGGATTTTTAAAAAATGATTTTTGTCTTCAAAGTTATAAATCCATATAACAACTGAACCCATTCACTCTTCTGAACAGCCCAGGGCTACTGCCTATAAACCGGATTATAATTTCTAAGAGACAATGAGATAATTTCCTTCCAGTAGAGTACTTTTAAGATCCATTTTGCCTACAGTAACACAATTCTAGTTCTCCCATATTCTAACCAAAATCTAATGTCTTGCAAAAGAACATTAGCAAAATGTATCAAATGGAATACCTAAAGGGGAATATATATATCCCAACCATGCTTTCATCTTTTTGGGTAGAATTCCATTTTTGAAAAAGCTTTTCATCTTTTACTTTGTTATTCTGCTGGATTAACCAGGTAGGCCCCAAGTAGACACAATCTAATTATCTCTTAAAACTTTTTTTTTTTTAACCAAGTTGTAAAATTATTCTCTTTTCTAACCATCTGTCACAATTAAGGCTAATAATTGACAAAGACAAACACCTGCCACATCCTAAATATAGACTAACCATTTCCTTACACTGAAGAAGCAGTTATTTCCGGTGTTGATCTTTAGTGGTACCAGGCAATATGGGCTGAGAGGACTCACCATGGCAGAGAAGAAACAGAAGGGAAAGGGGACTAAATCATTATGGCAATTAACAGACTGACAAAAATCAAGGCTGAACCACACTTCTGAAAAATTCAATCACCACAGACTGAAATCAAACTTTTTCTTACAACATACTCAGACCACCTACTATCTCTAAAGTTTATTAAGTTATCATACAAGTGAAAGGAAACTTCAAATCAAAGGAATTTATTCATTATACATAACTTCAAAAAAATTTTTTTACCTCTGCGTCTTTGTCACTGATGAACCAACTTACAGCATCTTCTCCTACAAAACAAAACAAATGTTACTCGTATCTTGACACCCTGAAAGCACTTATAGACTGACATTATTCAATTGGTCAGTATTGAAACTGGACCCCAAAGGTGTAGTGAGATATGTGAATACTTTTACCTCTTATCTTGGCTCCATTATTACTTCTGTTGCTCTGAACAAATACTTAATCTCTCTCTTTTTTTAAAATTATTTTTTAATACTCAACCCCTCTTAATCTCAGTGATGTTACCTGTGAAATTCATGGGTACTATTTGCCCCATGTACCTAAAAAATACTGTGAGACAAATAAGCTATGTGGAAATGCTCTGAAAATCATCGTTATAAATAATTTTTTTAAAAAAGATCAGCGGAGAAACAAAAAACCCAGTAGCAGATCCAGAAAGAAATCTTATCTAAACTTCCTTTATCTGATTAAAGCAGAGCTTTATGAAGTCAGCTGCACAGCACCCCCTTTCCCCCCACCTAGGGTCATTAGGGAAGTGACTGACTAGTCATTTGGCTTCTAGGGCATTCCAAAAACACCAAGTTGTATAAGCCAGCATCATTAAGACGTTCCATCCTTTGAAGCCCTAAATACTTATATTGGTAAACAACTTTCAGTAGTCTGGTAAACAAATTAGTTGGTAAACCAACCTTTACCTCTGGCAACTGAGTTGAGTTGCTCATTCCTGAGCACTCCAACACTTTTTCTTTCCTCCTGCTCATCTCTCTATCACTCGTTAGTTCACAGGCCTCCACCATTCAGACCCAAGAAGGCAGAGGAAAAGGTTTTTGCCTTCCAATATCAGTTATTAACTATGCCCACTAGCTTCCCATTCCAGGTACATTTTTAAAAACTGGACTTTTGAATACAATCTCATGACTGGGGCTAGAAATTTAGCACTGTATTTTATAACATCAAATAAAGTGAAATAGAACAACAATTAAGGAGACCAATATCCAGAAACCGTGGACCGATCTAAAAATACAAGCGTTAAAATCCTAGGGGCCTTGAGAGCTCTACATTCCTCTTTATCAGCTGTTTTCTTCTCTTTGCCCTTTGCAAATCGCTGCTATTTCTCTGGTCCACTCATGACCAGGAGTAGGGGACATATGACTAATGCAGAAGCTATGGTATCAACAAAGGATTGAAAGATTTTTTTTCTCTCCTCGAAGCCAAGTTAAGAGTTCTTCCTTCCTCCTATCTATTCCTCTTCTCTATCTTGAAAACACAAATCGAGCTTGACTCTTTGAAAGGAATTTTGAGGAGACATGAAGTAATCTACATTTCCCCAGGCCTACAGGAATAAGTGTCTAGAGATACATTTTAAAATAAAATAGTTTTACTAAGAAAACCGAAAGGCTGCTTTATGAAAAGACCAATCCATAGGAGGGCAGAGATGCTGTGCAGATGATTATGTCCTTTGTCAAGTTTGGAGGCTGCATCCATATACCGAGCGTGGAGAATACACTAAATAGTTGTGTGTCATCACCATCCACAACGGCCTTTCATTCAAAAGATCCATCTAAGGAGCATGCTCTGCTGTAAGTTTTAAAGCTGCCTTTTGTACCTCCATGTCCTTCATCTTTAAAATTCCAAATGACCATTATAAATCACTTTAATTAAAAACTGCCTTAATATTGTCCTTAAAAAAAAAAAAAGAAAGAAAAAGAAAAGAAAACCTAAAAAGCAGTGAAATGCAAACTAGCAACTATCACCACCCCCCATTCCAAGTAAATTTATAGTTGAACAGAGAACAGTGAGAAAAGGGAAGGTCTGAGAGAGGAAGATCCAACCCCATTCAGATTGTTTCCACATTCCTGTGGAATTCCAACAATATTCCAGGTTGTATACTAACTCCTCAACAAGTTACAGTATACTCTTGCTAAAGAAAATTTATTAAAAGGCACACGAAACAGGTTTCAATTACAGATGAAATAAGACTTCTCAGTAGTAAACAGGACAAAGACATTGCCAGAAACACATGCCCCCACTCCTGGTGCTACCCAATGGCTCCAGTGCGGGTTTGATCTTGGTAATAGCAGCTGACTCCCGCCCTTTCTCTATTATCTATCCTGTTTTCTTTTTAACTCCAAATCCCAAACTAATGGAAGCTTTGTTTAAGGACAACTCATTAGTATTTCTACAGGCAGCCAATTCTCCACTTTGCTAAACTCCTGGTACCAGGCTTGGTAGAAACCTGGGTTCCAGTCTTAACCCTATCTCTTATTTGCTGTGTGGTGCTTGGCAGGTTATTGACCTTTACTGGGCCTGTATAATAATGGGTTGGGTTAAATGGCATCCATGGTACCATCCAACACTGTTTCCATGATTCTCCTGAATTTTCATTCATTATTAAAATCCATTGTCCTCCAGGCCACTGCAAATGGCACAGGGTGTCTTCCCTTAAAGATAACTTCCCACAGGAACCAGAGCACTCTCCTCCATGTGTTTACCATCCCTTGCCATATAATATAAAATGGGATTACCCTCAAGTGTAAAATTAGAATTGCCCTAAAGATGCCCAAGATTAACTCTTAGCTGCCTTAGAGCCTTGTCTTGCTATTTTCTGGGGCTGTGATTTTTTTTCAAACTGAAGAATTGTAACCAAAGTAATAGCTGGTAATTCCTTTTTTGCATCAAATCAACGCAGTGCAACAAACATACTGAAATGTCACAATAAGCAAAGCGCTATAGGGTGAACAAAGATGAGTAAGAGCTTATAACTTAGTAAAGAAGATAAATGAAAGAAGAAAGGATTAAGAGAAGACCAAACAAAAATTCTACAGTAAATGTGGAGGTAGAATAGACAATGTCTGCATTTAGGGGAAAAAAGTCACAGAAGATGGTTTTATAAAGAAACCTTTATTAAGTATAATTTATATATTATAAAATATACCCATGTAGAAAATACAGTATGATGTATTTTGACAAATGTACACACCTGTGTAACCACCACTACAATCATATATGGCACATTTCCACCATCCCAAAATGCGACCTTGTGCATATTTGCAGTTGATCCTCTACCCCAGGGCAACCACTGATTTGCTTTCATCACCACAGATTTGTTTTGCCTGGTCTAGGACTGTATATAAATAGCATCATGTATTATGTACCATTTTGTGTTTGGCTTCTTTCACTCTGATTATTTGCGAGACTACCTATGTTGTTAGGTAGCGGTTCCCTTTTCATTGCTGAGCAGTATTCCAGGTGTGGATATTACAATTCGTTTAGCTGTTCATTTCCTGATAATAGGTCATTTCCAGTTTTGTGCAATTATAAATAAAGCAGCAATAAACATCCTAGTGAAAATCTTTCTTTTTTAATTGACCTAAGCTTTCATTTTTGCCTTGGGAAAATACCCGGGAGTAGAATTACTGGATATGGCTAAGTGCACATTTACCTTTATATAAAACTGAGAAATTTTTCCCAAGTGCTTCTGTCATTTCACATTCTCATCAGCAATGTATGAAAATTCCATAGTTTCATAATCTCACCAATACTTGAAACTGTCTTTTCAATTTTAGTCTTTGAATGTGTATGCAGTGATGCATTAGGATTTTAATGGGCGTTACTCTGATAACTAATGATGCTAAGCATCTTCATGTATTCATTGGCCATTTGTATATCTTCTTTTAAAAACTATTTGAGTTTTCAACATTGGTTGATTGTAGGCTACACGCCCAGTGTGGAGCCTAATACGGAGCCAGAACTCACAACCCTGAGATTAGGATGACCAGAGCTGAGATCAAGAGTCAGACACTTAACTGACTGAGCCTCCCAGGCACCCCTCAGTTTGTTTTTAAATTGAGTTGTTTTTCATTTTTGAGAGTAGTGAGGGAGGTTGTCTTTCTTTGATCGAATTATAGGAGTCCTTCATATATTCTAGATACAAGTCTTTTATTAGACAACCGCTGGCAAATATTTTCTCCCAGTGTGGCTTGCTTTTTTTCTTTTTAACAGAGTTCTCAGAAAAGCAAAATTAATGAATTTGACTTTTCCCTTTATGGCTTTCTATGTCCAGAGAATTTCCCTTTGCAAAGATACAAAAGCAAGCCCTTTTTATGTTTTCTTCTAAAATTCTATAGTTTTAGCTTTTTATGTTGAGTTATTACCCATTTCTCCCCATATGAATATCCTGTTGTTCCAGTATCACTTGTTGAAAAAATACCCTTTCTTCATTGAATTGCCTTACCAACGTTGTTGAAAATCAACTGACCATATATGTGAATTTGCTAAATTCACTTAGTGTTTAAAGCTTTTTAAGGATTCCTCCCAATTTTCTATATACATTCTATATATACCAGGTGTAATATGCAGTATTTTAAGTGGTGACAAAAGATAATCTTTATTTTGTTTCAATAGGATGAAAAAATTCAATCTTTCTGAATTAAGCAAACTGTTTGCTGTAGATTTTTCATTAACAGGTTGAGGAAATTCAAAAGAATTTCCTACTTTTCCTACTCTCCTAAGTTTTTAATAGGAGTATGTTTTAAATTTTATCTTATGACTGTTCTGCATCAGCTGAGATGGCCCCATGGTTTTTCCTCTTTCTATTAATATGGTGAATGACAGGGTTTCATTTTCAAATAAATAAACCTTGTATTACGGGATTAATACCATTTGGTTAGGATGTACTCTGCTTTACAACATACTATATAGTACAATTTGTTAGTATTTTATTAAGAATTTTTACATCTGTGTTCATGAAGGATATTTACACTTCTCTCATAATGTCTTTGTCTGGTTTTGATACTGGGGTAAAATTGGCTTTATAAGAGTTGACAAGTGTTGGGGAGAGTTTGTGCAGAACAGGTGTTGTTACTTCTTCCTTAAATATCTGATAGAATTCACCAGTGAAGTCCATTAGACTGTGGAGTTTTTCCTTGCTGTGAGCCAGGAATTTCACTTGCAGGGAGGTTCTAAAAATAGTAATAGAAATAGCAATTCTACTTTTTTAGTAGGTATGGAGCTATTCACATCTTTTAGCTCTGCTTGGGCCCGTTTTGGTAATCTGTGACTTTCAAAGAATTTGTCTATTACTTCTGAACTGTTGAAATTATCAGCATAAATGTTCATAACAGACTCTTATTCTTTCCCTTTGATTTAGCTAATTTGTACTTAAGCTCATTCAGTAATTTTTTTCTCTCAAATACTGTATAATTCAGTTCTACAAGATCCATTGGGTTCTTTTTTAATATCTTCCATTTCTCTTATTATATTGCTTTTTCTTTAAACCTCAGTATGTATTTTTAACCGCTGTTTTAAAGTTCTTTCTGGTAACTTCATCATTTCTGTAATTTCTAGGTTTCTTTTATTTGACTGATTTTTTTCTCCTGGTTATGTGTGACATTGTCCTTCGTATGCACAGTAACTTTCTTCCTTGGATGTTAGTTACTGTAAATGGTAGTCTGTTGAATGTTTCCATTTTGTTTTCTTAAAGTGTTAGATTCTGTTTCGACAAGCAGTTACATAAACTTCAGATTAGCTTGACTCTTTTGAGCCCTTTAAAGCTTTTTCAGGGTAGGTCCACAGTACAGCTACTTTATTCTAGAGCTAATTCAGCCCTAACTAACTGAGATGTATCTTCCAGAGTTTCTGTTAAATGTTGCAGGTATTCCATACTCTCTCTTCACTTTGGCGCAGCTTAGAGACAATAGGCTTTTGTCCACGTCTAGTGGCGTTGGACACCGATCACTGCACCGATAGGAACACAGTATCCTTGGTGTTCATGGGCAAGCCTATGCAGACTTCTGGAGTTCTCTCCCTCTGTAGCTCCTTCCCTCCAGTACTCTGCCCCACAAAGTGTAGATTCCTTAGCCTCTCCAAACTCTGATCTCAGCTTCTCATCTTAGTGAGGCTGCAGTCCTGTGCATAGGTCCCCTCTTTTGGCACCATGATGCAGGTGTCTAGGCAGAAATTAAGGCTGACTGTAGGGTGCACCTTGCTTGTTTCCATCATGAATCATGGCCCAGTACTGCCTGTTGTCTATATTCACCTTTCCCTTTAAACCTCTGTGTATATTGTTAACAGCTGTTTAAAGTCCTTCTCTGCGAATTTCATCATTTCTTGTCAAGGGGGCAAGGCTGATATAAGTTTACACAATATTGCTGGAAGAGAAACTCCTATATAGGATTTTAATGGAGATGTGAAAGGACACCAGTAAAAAGCAAAGGTATACACAACAGAATGGCAGAGGTAAAAGGATATAGCAAACAATACAGTTTTATCGGAAGAAGGTATGGTAATTTCTTTATTAAGAATTGTCATAGACATTTTTATATATATGAGAACACTAAGCATTTAATACTATTACTTATAAGACACCTTTTACTTCAAACACATAGGAAGACTTAATATTAAATCTATTCTTCCAACTAAGAAAATTTCCATGTCCTCTTGTGGTTTAACTTTAAATACCTTTACTTTCTCCTGTGTGAGCTCTCCACAAAGGACAGCACAGCAGGCCTCTTTCTACCAGAAAGAGTAAAACAGTATTACAGAAGGCAGAAAGAGTAAAACAGTGTTACAGTGTTCTCTGTAACACTTGACAACACCCAGAATACTTCATCTCTTCTGAAATAACTTTCAAAACAAAAAAAGGAAACCCATACCCTTACACATATTTTACACATTTTCTCCTATTTCTGGAACTCTTCTGCTATTTTAATTACACACATGCACAAAGTTTCTCTATGATAATAAATGTAAGCATCTTTCATATATATATGGTGACTCAGAGTTTATAAATTGTTCTAAATATACATTTTATCGCCAGTACCCTGTATGTTATGATTACACATATACTCACTTTTTTATGTATGTACTTTCTACAAGAAATGGCAACTCATGCTTTCTGCTAAAGGCAGTGCTAACGCAGCTATTTACCCATATGACTGCATTCAGTTTTCTTTTCTTTTAAAGATTTTTAAATTCATTATTTGACAGGGAGAGACACAGTGAGAGAGGGAACACAAGGGGGTGGGGAGGTAGGGAGAGGGAGAGGCAGACTTCCTGCTGAGCAGGGAGCCAGATTTGGGGCTCGATCCCAGGATCCAAGTACTCCGGGATCACTGCCTGAGCTGAAGGCAGACGCTTAATGACTGAGCCACCTAGGCGCTCCTGCGTTCAGTTTTCAAAGGATTTAAGAGTTTGGACTAGATTTCTTAGGAGCAAAGCCAGTTCGCACTCTGCTTCAGTTACACTACCCTACATTCTGGTGTTTGGGAATAGCTGAAGATCTTCCTTTGCTGAGAGCAGCCTCAGACAATTATGGAGCTGGTTCTATCTTTTGGAGCAATATGACAGAAAACAGGAGTTAATTAAATGTATTCCAAAGATCACCAAAGATTACAGAAGAAGACGGTACTACATATCCGGTTGGTTATTTGCAGTGCAGGTGCCAGGATCTAAGACGAATCTTTTCCTGAGCCCAATACCCCTGTAGCTCCTTCTTATAAGGAAGCCAGAGATGCCTTATATTTTCTAGATATTCTAATTTCTAACACCTAAAATTATAAATCTCATTAGATCTCAGTAAAAAAGTATGTATGTATGATTTTCTTAGCATACAATGGGCCTGAATTTAATATTCAGCAAATCAGATATAAAAACTTATCTTCCCTACTGATTATTTAATAGTGTGAATGTGGGGCGCCTGGCTGGCTCAGTAGAGCCTGGGACTCTTGATTTCAAGGTTGTGAGTTCAAGCCCCATGCTGGATATGGAGCCTACTTTAAAAAAAAAGAATGTAAAGGCGACTTTCCTCAGTGTGTAAAATGTTTTCATCATAATGTAGTATTGAGTTAATTTCAACAAATATTTACTGAATATCTCTCATGTAAAAGACAGCACAGGAAACAGAAAGATGACTAAGGCACAGTGCTTGCCCTCAAGGAACTTATCAGAGTAGTATGTGCATCTTTGGGCAAAACAACCTTAAAAGCACTACTGTGCTAAGAAAATAAACATGAGGGGGGCACCTGGGTGGTTCAGTGGGTTAAAGCCTCTGCCTTCGGCTCGGCTCGGGTCATGATCCTGGGATCCTGGGATCGAGCCCTGCATGGGGCTCTGCTCAGCGGGGAGCCTGCTTCCCTTCCTTTCTCTCTGCTTGCCTCTCTGCCTACTTGTGATCTCTGTTAGATAAATAAACAAAATCTTAAAAAAAAAAACATGATAATTTCACTTTTTAAAACAGAAAGATGAGGGGCACTTGGGTGGCTCAGTCCGCTAAGTCTCTGCCTTTGGCTCAGGTCATGATCTCAGGGTCCTGGGACAGAGCCCCACACTGGGCTCTCCACTCAGGGGGAGTCTACTTCTCCCTCTGCCCTCTGCCTCTCCCCCTGAGTATATGCTCTCTCTCTCTCTCAAATAAATAAAATCTGTTAAAAAAATAGATTAATCAAGTTTTAAAGATAAAAAGTCCACTATTGTTGAGGGAATGGGTTATTTAACAAGAAATACGGAGTTCTACTAACGAGCAATTAACTTATGATGACTGTATAACCAAAATGGTCTTTATAATTCTACGTAAGACCTTTAGGAAGTGTTTTCTCCCCAAATAATCTGTGCATCTATAGACAGCTCATAACTGGGAACTAGGGCAAAAAAGACATTACTTGTTATATACCTGCAATTCCTAAGGAACCAAGATTTGGGGCCTTCACAGTATCCTCTCAACTGCAGGGTACAGAAAAAACTCTGACTTGCATGAGATGGCATTTTTTTCACTCCTCTAAAACACAGTGAAATGGTCAGGAAAAGAAAGGAAAGTGGGGAAGGTTGTGAATAACACTCCCAGCAGATAACCTGAGATTAGTTATTTTGGCAGTTACAGTATTAAAGGCAGATTAATACTACTACAATTCTGAATTTATTACCCACACTCCCTTTTTACATACCTAATATTTTTTAAACTAAAAGGTCCTACTGTTTGTAAATTAACACTCCCAGTGCCTTGCCCTCTCTGTACTTTTGCTCATTTTATCCCCTTGATCCCCAACACTGTCTCCCTCTTTGCCCATTTTTCTATTTAACCCAGTCCAATTTCCATGACTAAAAATTCCAAATGTTCTCTGAAGGCTGAACTCCTCATGCCAATGCATGTGGTTAATATTTAGTACTTCTCTCTCACTTGACCTCTGTGAGCATTTACAGTTTTCATGGTTGATGTAACAAAATATTTTCCCAGTTCTTACCCCCTTCACAGTTTCCTCTTCCTTCAAAGGTTACTTGGTATGCTCTACTTTTTGCTCTCCTCATTCTAGAGTCTTAGTCCCAGCTCATGTCCTATGTGTCCAAGGAGAGAACTCCCAAATCTGTCTCTCTAGACCAGATCTTTTCCTGAGTTCCTGATCTATTGGACATACAGGTTAGACATCTTGTAGGTAACTCAAACTCATAATCATTAGAAATGAATTCCTCATTTTCTCCCCATTCCTTGCATTTCTGGCTCTTAAAAACAGACAAAAGTTCTTACATCTCCTCCTTGTATCTTCTATCTCAATAACTTGTCTCAATGTATTTTCAATATAAAAAACCTCAACTCCTCCCTCTCACCTTTGGTATCATTACTTACCAAATCCCATTAATTCTCTCTCCACCACAGCCTCAGTACCATTATACTGGCCCACAGATACTTAGTTTCTCAGCTAGATTATTAAAATAACTTCTGACTATCTCTAATACCACAACTCATTTTCCATTCCACTGTTACTGGAATCCTTTTGTTTTCTACAACATTAGTTTCAGGTGTACAACACTGATTTGACATCTGTATATACTACGAATGGAATTTCTAAAATGGAAATATAAATACATTCTGAATGGTCCCTTGATGCCTACAGGATAAATTTAAAACTCCTCTGTATGCCACACAATGCCTTCCATGATTTCATCCTTACCTGTTTCTCTGGCTTCATCTTCCTGATCCCAGTGCTCCAGCTAAGCATAATAATTTCCTCAATTTGTCCTGTTGTTCTCTGCAACTATGCCAATGCATGTATTCCCTGGAACACAAGCCACTCCCAACTTCACAACATGGAACTAGGACTTGGTCTTCACGTCACTAACCATGTGCTACCTCCTACAGTGAAGTCTTCCCTGATAACCCTTCAAAAGCAAAGACAAATCACTCTCAACTTTGTAACATCCCAGACTTTGACCATGTCATTTCTATCTTTGTATTTTCCAAAGCAGGACTGTTTAGTTATCAAAGGTATTTGGGTTTCCTGAATCACTCAAATAACATTTCCTCTTCTGATTTCACTCTGGTGGAAGTATTTCCTCCCTCCCTAAAAATACCTTATTTATCTCTTAGGCTATTAAACACTTCTAAACCTTGTGTTAACAGCTATATTAATAAATATTTTACTTCCCTTACTACACTGTAAGTTCTCCATGGACCTCTAAGGACCATCTGTTTCATCAACCTATCCAGTTACCAGCATGACATCTTGCATACTTCTAATTACATTAGAAAAAATAATTAAAAAAAAAGGAAACATTAATATGCACACTTATGTGAATAAACACTGTTCTGAACTAGGGTAAATAACCAAGAGCCAATTTCTTGGGTTGTCACTGTACATATATACAAGTTCAATAATTCCCCAATTCTTGGGGAACCTGGCTGGCTGGTTCGGTAGAGCATGAGACTCTTTTTTTTTTTTTTAATTTTATTTATTTATTTGACAGAGATAGATCACAACTAGGTAGAGAGGCAGGCAGAGACAGGGAGAAGCAGGCTCCCTGTTGAGCAGAGAGCCTGATGTGGGGCTCAATCCCAGGACCCTGAGATCATGACCTGAGCCAAAGGCAGAGGCTTAGCCAACTGAGCCACAAAGGCGCCCTAAACACGAGACTCTTGATCTCACAGTTGTGAGTTCCTGCAAGTCCCATGTTGGGTATAGAGATTATAAATAAATAAAAACTTAAAAAAAAAAAAAAAAGATGATTCTCTGTGGCTAAAAAAAAAAAAACCAGAAGATTTGGAATTTCTGTAGTAAAAAATTCTAGGAACTATAAAATACTTTAAAAATCACTGCTATTGAATAAAAATCACTTGGTAGACACAGGATCCACCTGAAATATAACTGGACATTTAAAAATAATCATACCTACATCTAGCCAGTGTTTATGGAATAAAGATCACAACGATGAAGCTGCCAGATATTTATGTCATATCCTATCCTAAGCCTAATTCCACTACACCAGATTTCCCCCTGGGATCTTCTCACTTTGGATAAGCAACTGAACCAGCCACAAATGAAGTTACTATTGCATCTGTTATTTCAACGGAAACTTTTGAAATACATACAATGCCACATGCAAATCCCCTGAGGCCTGAGCCACTTTATTCACTTGCATTCTTCTCAAACTGCCCTTTATTTCTGTCTCTTTCCATTTAACACTCGTCACAAAACCATTTTAAGTCATTAAAATTTTGCAGTGTTTAACTGCCATTAGTTTAAATAAAACAAATTTTAATAGAACAATTTGCAAGTTAGGCATCAAACTGTTCCTCTTATTTTAAATGATATTAAATTTACCAGAAACAAACTGTATTTTTAAATGTGTATAAACGATAAATGGGGACTTAGCTCTTCTTTTTTTAGAGGTAGAGGAGGAAGAAGAAAGAGGAAATAAATACAGGTGCTTATTAGCAAAGGGTTATACAGAGCTCTTGCAAAGTTATCTGTCACGTAAAGGCTTTTTGTATTACCTCCAAAGAGACACACAGACAGATACAGCCACACACAGAACATTCTCTCTCCTGTCCCAATCCCTCCAAAAGATCTGTCAATGAAATCACCTGGTTAAGAAATATTTATTTGGAAATTTAAAAAAACCCTTCATATTAAACTAAGTGACAAAAAGAGAAAGGGAAAAATTATCAACAGAAACAGTTAATACCGTAGGATTATGGGAGCTGCTTTCTCTTCTCTTAAAGATATCTACCATGGTGCTTGTTCCCCACTTCCACCCTCCCCTCCAAAAGGCAAAAAGGAAAATATAACATGGATACTTGAAATATTTGTAAAATGACAAGCACATATATAACACATTTAAATTCAACCAAGAGGCTACTTTAAAAAAGATACTGCCAGTTTCTAGAGAAATCTTAAAGGCTGGGCGCCTGCATGGCTCAGCCGGCTAAGTGTCTGCTTTGGGCTTAGATCATGATCCCAGGATCCTGGGATCAAATCCTGCATCGGACTCCCTGCTCAGCAAGGAGTCTGCTTCTCTCTTTGCCCTTCGCCCCACTGGTGCTCTCTCAAATATATAAACAAAATCTTAAAAAAAAAAAAAAAAAATTAAAGGCCATATAAATTTGGTATCTATGTCTTTCAGTCCATCCTCCTAATTCTGGTTTACACTCCCTACTTTTTTTTGTTTTCTTTGCCTCCCATTATCTTTGTGTGTAAGCACATGTGTCTTCTTCAACATCTGGTTCTTGGTTCACTCCCTCCTTGGTAAAACAAGTCACCCCACAACAGTTTATTTTTACTATTTGCAGGGGAGGTGTGTGTGTCATATTTTCTTCAAATATTTCCCCAATCTTAAGACCATACATGTCCAAGCTTACGTTTGTAACTGTCTACAGGATATACCACAAATGATTATAGTAGTCACTGCAAACATAACACATCCGAAGAAAAACTCACCTTCACAACCACAATTGAAAATGGCTCAAATACTTTCTTCTCTGTTGTTTTAATGGCTCAAAACATAGATTTATTTTCATCTCAACCCAATGCTTCACTCTCATTACCCAAACAGGCCAGGTCTTACAATTCTACAGTAGCTCCTTTTAAAATGTTTTTTTAAGCCAATATTCTGGTTTCCTCCAATCATCACTGTTCGTCATCTCAAATCTAAGGGGTATCCCTGTGCCTTCAACATCATTTGATACATACCAGCTAGATTTTCTCTTTAAAGGGATAATTTCATATTTTATTATTCATTTTTATCAAAGTAACACATGCACATGGTTTCCAAAGCGCTAACACTAAGAACGCATATAAGAAAAGAACAGTTCTCTCCTCCCTGTTTCAGCCCGCACTCCTCCAGGGGTAAACACCAAGTCTTCACCTCTTTCTTTTGGTATTCATCTGGATACTTTTAAATAATGTTCCTTCTGCTCTCTACAGATTTATCTATTTTTTAAATTTATTTTTATATAGGCTGCCTCAGTAGCTTGGTTGGTTAAGCATCTGCTTTCCGAGTAGGTCATGATCCTTGCATTGGGCTCCCTGCTCAGCAGGAAGTCTGCTTCTCCAGCTCCTCTTTGCTCTTGCTCTCTCTTGCTATCTTTGTCTCTCTCTCAAATAAAGAAATAAAACCTTTAAATTTTTAAAAATTTATATTAGAGAGACACAGAGTGAGCAAGCTGGGAGAGGGGCAGAGGAAGAGGAAGAGAATCTCAAGCAGACTCCCTAATGAGCCCTAAGAGGGGCTCAATCCCAGGACCCTGAGATCATTACCTGAGCTTAAATCAAGAGTCAGACAGTTTAACCAGTTGAGCCACCACCCAGGTGCCCCTGGTTTTATCTATTTTCAATATTAGTATCTAAATTCCTAACAAAGTAGAAGAGTAGATTTACTTTTCTTATAACATTCTATCTGACATTTCTTCTCCCTCCATTCCTTTTCTCAGGTTAAGATAATACTCATCTTATGACCATGTAGTAGTATATCGTTTCCTCTCTGATACAATGCTTTAATTTTCCTGTACTAGTTTTTTCATTTACTTGGCCTGAAAGTCTACTAACTACCATGCTAGCTACTAGCACTTTGTCTCTCCAAAAGGTCAACTTTTAGTCCTCCTGATATCTCCAGGATTAGGGAAGTACTTGTTCATTATGTGCCTGCTGCATTATAATAGCCATCACCAATCATAAGGGTCCAATGGGCCCATTTAATAACTTAAGGTATCTCACAAATAATTTATAGAGAAATAAAGAGGTAATGAATAACAATTTTATTACAAATCCTAATAAGAATTTAAACATGGCAAAGCAAAATTTTAATCTCATATAGTCCCGTTTTTGAAGCTAAATACAAAAATGGGCAACTTCTTGAAAGATAACCAACCACTCATTGACTACCATCTATGAATTTGAAACATATCCATTTTGTAAATACTAAACCAGATCTCAAATACATCTCTTCTTTGCTCCACAGTTGCAAAAACACTTTCACTTTTCAGCTTATAAAACACAAATTAAGAACGATTACTCCAATAGTTTTCTTTTTATTAGTTTCTGTATCACCTATTCCCTTCTAGTCACTCCTGCATACAAATTTGCCTTCAGTGATTGTCCACTTGACACAAACCATATCAAAGATATTTTGGTATACAAATACCATAAAATATGAAAGAATACAGTCATATGTCTTTTTCTCAAAGCAGTATGTTACAGATTCTCATCATAAAATATGTGGTAAAGAACTTCCTGTTAAATGACTAAGTAGATAAGAATACCCTATTTCCTTTTTTTTTTTTTTGTATTTAGAAATACATTCATTCATCAATTCTTAAGTTTGAGAAAATTCATCTATAATATTCTCTGAAAAAACATCACAGTCTGAGACTTAAAAGGCCAAGTTTATCACATCATGAAAGTCTAGGTACTACCATCTGTCTCCTTGCATTTATGTTCTGATTGATTTAATGACTGAAATGTCTCTTTCTGTCAATTTTCTTCTTCTTGCCATTTTGGGCAGAAAATGTAAAATTCTGAATTCTCAACTTGGTTCAATGAAAGATTAAAAAAGGTGGTGTTTCCATGCTTCTTTTATACATTCTTGAAAGATAATGTAATACTTTGGACAACACAGTAAGAAGGATGATGATGATGATGAAGATTTACTTCACTATTATATTATCCTTCTATGCAATTCCATCATCTGTTTTCTTATTATTTTAGTGTTTTTTTAGTATAGATGGGAATAACTGATGAGTAATGATAAAACTAGTCTTAGGATGATGAAATAATAAAATGTTTCAAAGTATGGCAAAACTAAGATCACTAGGATCCCATGATGGATCTTAGATTTATAAAAGATCCAATGGACCTATACAGTAAATCTGAGAGAGTTCATTTCTATTAAGAAAAGTAAATTTTCTCTCTGTTCTCTGGAAGACTTTTAAGAAAGAATAAAAGTTATGAAATATAAATTTTTTGAGACGCAAAAAAAAAAAAAAAGGCCCAAACCCCTGAACTAAAATTGGGTGTAATGAGCCTGACCGTATACTGAGGGTTAAACTAAACTTATCATTATTCCAAATCTTACCATTCATTCAACAAGTATTTACTGAGCTACTGCCATATTCCACCATTCTAGGTCCTCAGGATGTATCAATGAACAAATAGAGATTGTTACCTTTGGAGAACGTTTTTTGTTCTAGTTGTGTAGGGGTAGGGAGAAGACAATAAACAAAACATAAAAAATAAGTAAATGATATGTGCTAGCAGTAGTAAGTGCTTTGGAAAAAAGAAATATAGAGCAGGATAATGGGAATTGGTACTGTTGGGCAGAAGTTACAACTTTACCTAAGGTAGATAGAGTACACAGCAATGACACTTGAGCAAAAACTTTTTAAAGATCAGGGAAATCAGCCATGCATTTCTGGGGAAGAGGATCCCAGGTGGTAGAAACAGCAAAAGCGAAGTCCTTAAGGTGGAAATACTTGTGATGTGTTTGAGAAATAGCAGGGGGCCAGTGTGGCTAGAGCATAGTAATTAAGGTGAAGGTGAGGTCAAAGAAGTACAGAATACCAGATTATGAAGGGCCCTGTAGGCATTATGAGAATTCTTGCTTTTATTCTGAGTGAAATGGGAAGTCAATGGAGGGCTCTGAAGCAGAGAGAGCCATTAGGTGCAAGAATTCTATCAACAGGGGCACCTGGGTGGCTCAGTGGGTTCAGCCTCTGCCTTCAGCTTGGGTCATGATCGCAGGGTCCTGGGATAGAGCCCCGAGTTGTGCTCTCTGCTCAGCAGGGAGCCTGCTTCCTCCTCTCCCCCTGCTTGCCTCTCTGCCTACTTGTGATCTCTCTCTGTCTGTCAAATAAATAAATAAATAAAATCTTAAAAAAAAAAAATTCTATCAACAAATCAACAAATGATAAAACCTCTGACCAGGATGGTAGCAGTGGATGTACTAAGAAGTAGAAGAATCATGAACATATTCTAAAGGTAAAGCCAACAAGACTTCCTGATGAATTAGATATGAATGTAAGAGAGAAAAACAGAGTCAGAGAATGACTCCCAAGGTTTCTGACCTGAGCAACTAAGAGGATAGAGTTAATGCAACTGAAAACTGTAACCGAACATGTTTTAGGGGAAAGAGGAATTCAATTTTGGACATATTGGGTTTGTGATATCAGATGATGTTGAGGAAGATTTTAGTCTTGTGTTAAGAAGACAAATCTGTGGCACCTGGGTGGCTCAGTTGGTTAAGCATCTGCCTTTGGCTTAGGTCATGATCCCTAATGGAGCCCTGAGTTGGGCTCCCTGCTCAGTGGGGAGTCTGTTTCTTCCTCTCCATCTGCCCCTCTTTCCCACTCGTTCTCTCTCTCACACTTGTTCTCACTTGCAAGTAAATAAATAAAATCTTAAAAAAAAAAAAAAAGATCTGAACTAGAACTATATACTTGCCAACTGCGGCATGGAGATCGTGTTTAGAACAAGACTGGGTGACAGTACCCAAGGGACCGAGTATAGGGAAAGAAGAAAGAGGAGCAAGGACTAGGAAGGATGAAGCAGTGAGGAACAACTCGACTGAACCGAAGAGAATTGGAGGAGACAAACTAGAGACAATAAAGAGAGGCAACTGTTTGAGTATTCTGACCACAACAGAAATAGTCACTTATAACTTGGAGCCCTATTACCTTAAAATGCCTACCTTCTAACGTGGTACCAGATGACTCAATATATAAGGGAGAATTTGAATATTGCATGGAAAACAAGCCGCATAAGCTATTCAAGTTTCAATTTAGCTCCAGAAAGATTACTGACAGAATTGTCTTTAAAACCAAAACGCAAATACTTACAGACAAAACACAAATACGAATGTACCTATGATTATTACTCAAAGATAAGATTGCCATAGAACAAGCAAGAAGTTACGGAGAATAAGAAATTATTACTTAAAACTTGGGCATTCAAAGGAAAACACATTTAAAAAAACTCATTCTAGTTGCTGGTATACTTTTATACAAATGCTCATCTTGATTTTTGAGGAAATTAATTTTAATGTGTAATACCTTCAGAGAAAGAAAATACATGTAACATGTACAGAACATTCCTTTTAAATCCCCACCAAGAGACCATTTTAGAGGAAGAAAATCAAGACTGGGGGTGCCTGGGTGGCTCAGTAGGTTAAGTGGCTGCCTTTGGCTCAGGTCATGATCTCAGGGTCCTGGGATCCAGCCCCACTTCAGGCCCCTTGCTCAGCAGAACCTGCTTCTTTCTCTCTGTCCCTCCCCCATCATGCTCATGTGCTCTTTCAAATAGATTAAATCTTAAAAAAAAAATTAAGACTGTTTTTACACTCATATCACAGACAAAAAAAACGAGATTTATGTGTTCTTAATTTTTTTTTTTTTAAAGTAGGCTCCACACGTTCTGACTTCATGACCCTGAGATCAAGACCTGAGCTAATATCAAAAGTTGGCTGCTTAGCTGGCACAACCACTCTGGAAAACAGCATGGAGGTTCCTCAAAAAGTTGAAAATAGAGCTACCCTATGACCCAGCAATTGCACTACTGGGTATTTACCCTGAAGATACAAATGTAGTGATCCGAAGGGGCATGTGCACCTGGATGTTTATAGCAGCAATGTCCACAATAGCCAAACTACGGAAAGAACCTAGATGTCCATCAACAGATGATGGATAAAGAAGAGGTGGTATATATACACAATGGAATACTATGCAGCCATCAAAAGAAATGAAACCTTGCCATTTGCAATGACATGGATGGAACTAGAGGGTATTATGCTGAGCGAAATAAGTCAATCAGAGAAAGACAATGATCATATGATCTCCCTGATATGAGGAAGTTAAGAGGCAATGTGGGGTAGGAAAGGAATAAATGGAACAAGATGGGATCGGGAGGGAGACAAACCATGAGACTCTTAATCTCACAAAACAAACTTAGGGTTGCCAGGGGGCGGGGTAGGGAAAGTTGGTTGAGTTATGGACATTATGGGCTATGGTGAGTGCTGTGAAGTGTAAATCCGGTGATTCACAGACCTATACCCCTGGGGCTAATAATACATTATATATTAACAAATAAATAAATAAATAAAAAGGAAAAAAAAATTAAAAAAAAAAAAAAAGAGCTGTCTGCTTAACTGGATGAGCCACCCAGCTGTCCCAAGGTTTATGTGAATTTTTAAATTATTTGTTAATGTCACAAAGCTGGCTGACTGGATGCTCACTTCCAAACCATGCTCTTAACCAATACGCTATCGTCACCTCTACATTATTTTTATCAATAGTCTCCCATTTGTCTCTAATGAAGTTGTTATGGAAAATCTCTACAATATTATTTTTTATGTAGCACATGGCAACTACTACTAATGAAAAAAGCTGTTGAATTTCAAATTGCACTTTTCCACTTTTAACACAGGATTCTGATATGAACAATGGTATTATCTGAAGAGCAGAGTTAGTCTTCTATTTAGAGAGAATCTTGACTGAGGTTGACTGAGGTTTCACAAAAATAATGTCTTAGCTTTCTAATTGTTTAACTCAAGTCTATAACAGGGGTCAGGAACTATTTTCTTCATCCTCTCCAATGTATTTCTATCACCTTGCATGATGTCTGGCACATAGGAACTCAATTAATATTATTGAATGAGTGAAATTGGAAGAATTAAGTGATTTCCTAAAAAAGATGTCAGTTGGGGATGCCTAGGTGGCTCAGTCAGTAAAGCCTCTGATTCTTGGTTTCTGCTCAGATCATGATTTCAGGGTTCTGAGATCAAGCCCTACAACAGCAGGGAAGTCTGTTTGAGATTCTCTCCCTCTCCTCTGCCCCTTTTCCCAACTCATGTGCATGCATTCTTTCTCTCTCTCAAATAAGAAATAAAATCTTAAAAGAAAAAAAAAGATGTCAGTTGTTTTTACTGATCTTTAAAAATAAATTAGCATCCATCCACTGCATTGGCTAGCTGTTCTATTTATGTAAGCATCAACTAATGAGTATTTGATTCACAGCTTATTTAGCTAGAATTGTAAAACAATTTTGATTTTCAAAAAATAACATCTAAGAATAACATAGATCTTCATAGACCATATGGAATATCCCATCAGCTCTACTCCCCCAAATCCTGCTCTTAACTTACAATGCTATAAGCTATCTGCAGTAGGACCAATACTGAAAAATAAGAGAGGAATGAGAAAAGATAGGAACAGACAGGAATGAAAGAGACAAGAAAAAGTCAGGAAACAGAGTAAGAAAAAAAGAAAGAAAGAAATGATATTTTCCCCCAGCTTTATTAAGGTATAATTGACAAATAACAGGGAAATGATTTTTAAAGTAGTACCTCAGTATAAAGGAGAGGCAGTTTATTGTAAGTAAACACTAGATATGAATTAAGACCCAGGTTCTTCCAAAATATACTGAATAACGTTGTACTAATCATTTTCTCTCTCTAGATTTCAATTTCTCATCTGTAAGTATGAATCTAGCCCCTACATGATCTTTAAAACAAACTCTGCCCCTGTATAAATTCCTGCCCCTGTTCCTCCCACATCCCGACCCAGGAACCAACTCGAATGGTACCTGTTCTTTCCAAGTCCCTAGAAAGAAACCTATCACTAGTGCTATATTATTCTCTCTCTGAATTCTAGTGTTTTACAAAATCTGTACAAGCTCCTATCCACACTACAGAGAAAGATGCCCTTAAGAAACTTTTGGTAACAAAAGTTTCAAGTAACAGAGGAAAGGCTTTTTAAAAAATATTAAATCCTAAATTTGTAAATAGAAATATAAAGTAGCAATGTATGTGAAATATTTGTTAGATACGTAAATACTTCAGGCCCTCTGGGAATACACAATACCCTCCACCTCAGAAAAAGACTATGACTATTTATAATCCCTATGCAGTAGGCACTATTGAGGCCTACCAGGCAGGGTTAAAGCTGGATTTTCAACAAGGCTCACAAGTCCTGAGGTTAAATACACATGAATTAAGGATGTTTAATCCAACTCAAGATACCATCTTTTCATATTTAAAGCAGCTTCCCTTAAACAGGAAAAATACAAAATACATGAGCTGCCCCCGACAGTAAAGCTCCTGCAGAGGTAATATAAAGGTCTGTTTTTTTAACCATTTAAACTCATACTGTGTTTACTCTCACTTCCAATACATATAATAGGTCCTCCTAAAACCAAAATACTTTTATGGTGCAAAAAAGCTTTGAAAACAAAACAAAACAAAACAATTTAACAAATTTTAAAATGTAACAAACATCACTGCATAAATATAATTAGGACCAGCTACATAAAATGAGAGAAAGGTACAGGTTTTTTGGGGCGTGTGCAAAAACACACACAAACTGTATACACACAGAGAAATAAAACAGTTAAACAGTTTCTACCTGTTTTTGTGTACTCCCTTTCAGATATTGTTCCCCTAAAGTCTTGGCCTCTGTTGCTGTCTAACTTGAATTCACAAAACTCAATGGCTCGTGGTTTTCAAAGCTTAGGGCTACGTTTGCAGAACAAAGTCGCTTTCTCTCTCTCTCTCTTTTTTTGGTGGGTACAAGTATGGGGACCACAGGAACAGTTAAATTCATGGCATGGCTGGTCTACCACACAGTCGGGGGAATTCTTTAAATAGAGCCTGTCACTCTCTTGGCCCATCAATGGGATTTCCTTCTCAAACTGCTGATTCGTTCAGGTACACAACAGAGGAAATTTCAGTTAACCTTTGTTTCACCCCAGGGAAAAATCTGTCTGAAAGTATAAAATGAATAGATTAAAAAAAAAAAAATAAGCAGCTCAGCCACATGGCCATTCTCCCAGTGTTCACTGCAGCTTAAGTGAAACAGTAAAAAGGGACAGTGGAATGTTTCATTCCCAGTGGAAAATTCAAGCACAATCTGTAACTTGGGAATCTAGTAGGTCACAGTTTATTTGATGACTAAACCAATCCAACTGTCCCTTCTGTTTAATAAACCTAAAAGTTCCCCTTCTGATAATTTTATGTGAATCAGAATTATTTTTCTCCTGTATCTCCATTGCTACTACTATAATCTGACTGAGGTGTCTGTAACACAACTGCATTCTCAAATTTCTAAACAACAAAAAAGTAACTCTCAGGAATATTCTCAAAAGTAGTAATTGGGAGTGGAAAAGTGGGGACAGAATAAATCAGAGAGCCCTGTTAAATTCTCTGTTATTAATTTCAAAATAAAATTAAGGTGGGGAGAGACAACAAAAAGGAGCTCACTTTTCCATCATAAAGTTGTTTTTAAACAATGGGAATATTTGGATACGCTACAATTAGATTGAGTCATGTAAAATCTTGGAATGGGGAGTAAAAATTTGTTTTCCCTTGCAATCAAGACAATTTATATGCTTTTTTTTGGAGCGACAAATACAAATTTTTAGGATATGGTAGATAAACACTGGTTATCTAGTCTTTACTTCTCCCAAATGATTTCTGAATCCTAGCGAACAGAAAAATCATTGTACCATCCATACTTTTTATACATATTATCATATTACAACCCATATATATTGACTGCAAGGAGCTAGGGCAGCTTTTAGAATAGCAAGATGCATTCTGCCTCTGGGACCAATGTCATTTTCATAAGGAAAAAAAAATTCAAGGTCTTCTTGCTTAATTTTATCAACTTTATTTTGTGGTAAAATACATGCAACCTAGTACTTACCACTTTAACCATATTTCAGTGTACAACTCAGTGGCATTAAGTACATTCATATTATTGTGCAACTATCACCAACATTCAGCTCCAGAACTTTTTTCATCTTGCAAAACTGAAATTCTATACCCACCAAATAATATTTTACCAACTTCTGATGCAGAACTTAAAAGGTACATTCTTCTTCTTCTTCTTCTTCTTTTTTAAGATTTTATTTATTTATTTGACAGAGATCACAAGTAGGCAGAGAGGCAGGCAGAGAGAGAGGAGGAAGCAGACTCCCTGCTGAGCAGAGAGCCCGATGCGGGGCTTGATCCCAGGACCCTGGGATCATGACCTGAGCTGAAGGCAGAGGCTTTAACCCACTACGCCACCCAGGCACCCAGGCACCCCTAAAAGGTACATTCTTGATTCACTGACAAGGTCTCACAAAGTCCTGAAAGTGGAGCTGATGCTGGCACTATCACATTTTATTCTGAAGAGACTGAAAGATACTTATCACGCAAGCTTGCTCAAAAGGCTTAAGACAGAGAGGAGAAGCTTGCAAATTGGGAAGAGGCTGCAACTCTGTGACCTCATGAGTCATACACTGCAGCAGGGACTAAGTGCATGTCTTCATTAAAAAGCAAGACTTAAATGCAGATTATTAAAGAATATTTACCAACATTTGCATATTTTAATTATAAAAAGGTCATAATTCAGCTCTTTTGTGACAGAGTCCTCTGGGCATCCTTAGGCTAGGATATAGAACCTGTTAGGTAAGTACGTTGGTTACCAGGACCTGAGGGAAAAACATTACTAAATGTATACCTGCTCAAGTTAGTGTTTATAGTCAAGTTTAAATATTTCCTTGCCTTCGTAAATTCTAGTCCTCAAAAGCATTTCAATACTGTAAAACCCCATAACAAATAGTGTAAAATTAAGTATCCCTTTCAAAATGAGACTAATTACAATTACATGTAGTAAAAGATGTATTTAAGGACCTAAGTAATATTTTGCAGTTTCCTCCTTGAAAATCTGTTTTCTGTACCAGCTTCAAACCAAACACAAATAGAATAGCCCCTTCCCCATCTATATTTAACTGATTATAGTTACTGTCTTCCACAGAAACAAAAATGTCAATTTGCTCTGTTCCTTGTTTTTAGGACAGGATTTCGAATAAGAAATCCTCTAAAATACACATATCAAAACACTGAAAACAAAGATAATTATTTTAAGTAATACCAAGATTAAAAGTATGTGGGTTAAAATTGGCAGGAATGCTTAGAAGAGAGTTACAATGAAAGAAGACTCCAAAATCATCCATAGAGAAGACTGAATGAATAACAATGATATATAGAAGTAACAAAACTTTGAACAGTCTAGGTCAAAAAATCCAAATAAAGAGGTGATAAAAATTTAAGAGAGAACTCAACGTAGATTCCTGAGCCAGGCTGAGATGGGACTGAAGGCAGAGGAGATGAGGCAGTTGATGGAGATGGTGGTATAGAGAAAGAGTCCAGCAAAAGGAAGAAACTGAAAGCCCTTTTAGACGTTCCACATAGGCTGGAAAAGAATGCATATTCTACAGTTATTGTTTTGTGGAATATAAATATCAATTAGGTCAAAGTGGGTGACTATTATCCTGATCTCCTATGTCCTTATTGATTTTTTATATCTAGTATTTCTATAAATTACTAAGAAAGGAGTAGGTATTAATTCTCTTTCTTTAATTCTGTCCAATTTATCTATTTTGAAGGTCTGTTTGATTCTTATGCCTTTCCTGACTACCCGATCCTTTAATCTTAAATATCCTTGTTTATCTCTGGTACTACTCTGTCTCAAAGTCTACTTACCTGATAACATATCATGTTAATTGAACCACTCCAGTTTTCAAAAGCCCATTACTCTTTCCATGTTTTATCTTTTCCATCCTTAAAATTTTTCTCATCTTTGGTTTTCTTCAATTTGACTATGAGTCTCTTGAATATGTACAGCTTTTTCTTTCATCAACTTGAGGAGCTCTCTCCCATTATCTCTTTAAATATATTATCCCCTTTTTCTTTCTCCTCTCCTTTTGGAACTCCAATGTTATGTATTACATCTTATAATACTGTCCAATAGGTTACTGAAGCACTGCTCTCTTATATATATTTTTTCAATATATTTTCCTTCTGTTTCTCAGTCTTTTTTGGTCTTCAAGTTCACTCACATTTTCAATCTGCTATTAAGTTCATTAAGTTAACTTTTATTTCAGATAAAGTATCTTTCATCAGTTCTAGAATTTCCATTTAGTTCTCTTTTACAGTTTCATTTCTCTGAGATTTCATGTCTGTTACTTCCTTATATGCATATTTTATACCCTTGAACATAGTCAAAATAACTATTTCAAAATCCTCATCGGCTAATTCTAACCCCTGGGTCATCCCAGAGTCAGTGTCTACTGACTGCTTTTTCTTGAGCATGCATCAAATTTTCCAGTTTCTTCATATATCTGGTAATTTGAGGTTGCATCCTAGACTTTGTAAATAATACTTTGTAAACTATGGATTCTGTTATGTTCCTCTAAAGACAGTTGATGTTTGTTCAAGGATCAAAAATTTGTCAAATGTGTATATTCATAAGTTGGGCTTCTCCCTCTGTAAATTCCCTTTCACTTTCCAGCTGCTCTAGTAGCCTCCCTTTTGTAATTCCCAAAGTCAGGAAGACTGAGTTTCTTTCTGAGTTCTAGCCACTCTCATGTTATACCAATTACTTACTGTTCTCAGGCAAAAAACCATAAAAACAGGAAACTCATCTAATGCTGTTTCTTTCTTCCAAGTGTTGACTGCTGGCTTTTGGTTGGTCTCCAGTACCTTCAGATATTTTATGCTTTTAAGGATTAAAGTATGCTTACAGAGATATATGTGTATGTAACTTTATAATTTATATGTAACAGTTACAGCACAAGATTTTGTCCAGAGTATAATTATCTTTGGGAAGGCTGGTCCATTATGAACAATTCTGCCATTATCAGAACTCTGGGATTGCTTTTTTAGTATATAGTATATAACTTAAAAAAAAAATTCCACTCTTCTTTTTAGCTTCCTTCAGGCAACTATTGAGTCTATACTTCTCAGTGCTCTGTCCCTTTAATCTAGCATAGGGTTTGATAGATAATAACAGGTGCTCTGTAAATAACTGTTGAGTGAATGTAATAATGGAATAGGGCAAAATGAAAACCATCAATTAGCATTAGAAAGTTTCTAGGAGGGGTAGAGTATTTTGGGCTGGAGTGTTTAGCAATTTCTCATCATTTCAGAAACCTTGCTTTCTTCTTAGAGGCAAAGAGATCTGTACTTAGTTTTAAGATATGATGCATTATGTATAGGTTTTAGATCATTTTTAACCATACCTTCTCATTTTCTGGATAAGATGCTCCAATCATGAGTCTTATTATTCAAGGGTCCCACATTGAGTATAAATCCTTTTCATCAGAGAAAATGTTACATTTTAGTTCTCTGGGCAAATTAATTATGATTTACTATTTTAGGCCACCTTCTAAATTCCTGGGATAATTATATGAGATTCTAATTTCCAAAACATTCATTTGCAAATAGCTCATGAATACTACCCAATTTCCCAAAAGACAGTATGAAAATGAGCACCCTAAATGATGGGGAAGGCAATTAACATCTATTGAGGGACTGCTAGGTGAAAGGCTCTCTAATAAGTGTTTTATCTCATTTAATCTTCTCAATTACCCTACAACATGGATATTATTACCAACTATTTACAGATAAGTAAACTAAAGCTCAAAGCTGGCCAAGGTCATACAGTAGGTAAGTGGTAGAGCATGAATTCAAATGTGGTAACTTTCAACTACAATGAAATCAACTGCTCATCAAAAAAACAAAACAAAGTACTCTATTAGGAGAGTGAAAAGGCAAGCCATGGAGTAGGAGGAGACATCTACTCAATATACAAAGGTTTCACACCCAGAAGATAGAATAAATCCCTACACGTTATTAAGATAAATAAAAAGAAAGACTAGAAAAAGACTTAAAATAGGTCATTCACAAAAGAGGATATCTAAATGACTAATAAACATGAAACATGAGAGGTCTGACTTCATTCAGTTATCAAGTATATATATATTGAAGCCACAATAAAATACCCCCCCGTCACCTACCAAAATAGAATTAAGAACATGAACAACACCAAGCATTGTCAGAATACAGACAATGAGAATTCTCATATACTGTTGGTTAAAATGTAAATTGGTATAACAACTTCAGAAAAAAAAAACCTGTTATCTACTAATGTGGAACATAAGCATATCATAACACAAAGTATATACATGAAATAAACAAAAAACACACACATTAAAATCAACACTTTCAGCAATAGCCAAAATATCCATTTATAGTGAATGGATAAGCTCTGGTATAGTCATACAATGAAATAATCTGCATCAATTAAAAACCAAAATAACAAAATGAACCACAGCTACATGTTATATAAAGGAAAGCAAACACATACAAAATTATATATATTTATGAGTCCATGAATATAAATTTCAAAAACAGGTAAATCTGGACAATAGGTTAGGGCATATAACAGGGATAAAACTGTAAAGAGAATCAAGGAAAGTATTTTTTTAAAAGACTTTATTTTTTTATTTGACATAGAGAGAGAGAGACCACAAGCAGGAGGAGTGGCAGGCAAAGGGAGAGGGAGAAGCAGGCTCCCCGCCAGGCAGAGTGGCCGATGTGGAGCTCAATTCCAGGACCCTGAGATCATGACCTGAGCCAAAGGCAGACATTTAAGCAACTGAGCTAGCCAGGTGCCCCCAAAATGAAGTTAAGTATTATCAGAAAAGTCAGGCTACCTCTTGAAAGAAGGCAAAGGTTATGACCAGAGGAAGGCATACTGAGGGCTTCATTGTGCTGGTAGTATCCTGTATTTTGACTAGACAATGATTACATGAGTTATTTGCTATATAACCATTAATCAGAGTAGATGCTAAATCTGAAATAAATATGCTGGCAGAGGAATGCCTGGGTGGCTCAGTCGGGTAAGTCACTGCCCTGGGCTCAGGTCATGATCCCAGGGTCCTGGGATTGAGTCCTTCATTGGGCTCCCTGCTCAGCAGGGAGCCTGCTTCTCTCTCTGCCTCTGCCTGCTTGTGCACTCTTTCTCTCTCTGTCTCTCTCTCTGACAAATAAATAAATAAAATCTTAAAAAAAACCACACACACACAAAAAAAGGAGTATGCACGCAAAGACTTGCCCAGCAAGTCAATAATTAGCATAAATTTCTTATATTTAAGACAGCATGGTCCAGGCCTACGAAAAGACATGTAGCCCAAGGAAAGACTTGCTTTCATAAACGTGATGTCTGATTTAAGTATTGTTCCATAGGGAACAGGTAATTTATTCAATAAATAGTGCTGAGTCAGTGGGGAAAAACAAAATTGGATTCATCTCTCACCATATACAAAAACAATTCCTAAGTGGATTAAAGTTCTAAATATGGAAAGCAAAAATTTTTTAATTGTATAAGGATATATAAAATACAAGTATTTGAAAACCTCAGAGATGGGAAGGATTTTTAAAGAACAGACTATTAAGAAAAAGACTAATAAAATGAGTACATTAAAATATAAAGCTTTTTAAACATCAAATGACATCATTAAGAAACTAATATATTGGTAGTTTAGATAAAATTATATCAACATAAATTTATCAAGTTTATAGCTATATTATGGTTATATAAGATAGTATCTCTATTCTTAGTAAATACACACTAAAGCATTTAGGGGAAAAAGGACAGGCATGAATTATGTAGCTTACCCTCAAATGGTTCAGACTTGTGTGTGCTTATGCATATACACATACATACACATATATACACATATACATACATCCATATATACATGGAAAGGGTATGAGCAAGCACACAAATGATTCATAAGGCAAATGGAGTGAAATGCAAAAAATAAGTGAATCTGGATAACAGGTATACAGGTATTCTTTGTACTACATTTATTTTAGCAACTTTTTAAAATTTGGAATTACTTCCAAGTAAAAAGTGTTTCTTTCTAAAGATATCATTAATAAATATTAAAAAATAAGCCACAGGGCGCCTGGGTGGCTCAGTGGGTTGGGCCACTACCCAGGTCAGGTCATGATCTCAGGGTCCTGGGATCGAGGCCCGCATCGGGCTCTCTGCTCAGCAGAGAGCCTGCTTCCCTCTCTCAATCTCTGCCTGCCTCTCTGTCTACTTGTGATCTCTCTCTGTCAAATAAATAAATAAAATCTTTAATAAATAAATAAATAAAATAAAAAATAAGCCACAGACTGTAAGGAAGTTATCAGTAATGCCTATAATGAATAAAGGGCTCATATCCAGAAGATACAAAAAATTCCCACAAATGATTAAGGGGGGAAAAAAAGACAACACATAGGAAAAATGGGGGGAAAAATGAACAGGCAATTAACAGAAAACGATGGAAGAATGATGTAAGATCCAATAAATATATGAAGTAATCTCCAGCCTCACTAGTAGTAATCAGAGAATCAACAATGTAAACAACAAGATACAACTACAAAACAAAATGCTGACAATACCAAATACTGGCTAGAAGATAGGTGAGCAAGAATTCATATAATTATGACTGCAGGATACTTTGCAAAATCTAAGAAAGCTAAAGATTACCATATTACCAGGCAATTCTACTCCTAGCTACACTTTCTAAAATGAGGGGTCAAAGAACTTTCTCCTTTTTTTTTTTTTTTTTTTAAGATTTTATTTATTTACCTGAGAGAGAGAGCATGTGGGCACAAGCAGGGAGAGCAGCAGGCAGATGGAGAAGGAGAAGCAGGCTTCCCATGGAGCAGGGAGCCTGACATGGGGCTCCATCCCAAGACCATGGGACCACAACCTGAGCCTAAGGCAGACACCCAACTAACTGAGCCACTTAAGCACTCCAAAGAACTTTTTCTGAAAAACCCAGATGGTAAATATTTCAGGTCTCTCAACTTCTCAACTCTGGCACTGTAGGCCAAAAGTAGTCACTGACAATACATACACAGATGGACATGATGTTTCATTACAGCTGTATTTACAAAAACAGGCAATTGTCCCGTGGGCCATAGTTTACCAACCTCTGCTCTAGAGAAATCCTCATATACGTACATCAACAGATACCGAATAAAAGCGTATTCCGTAGCTTTATTTGGAACTACAAAAATTTCCAACAATCTTAACCGTCCATCAGTAAGACAGTAGATACATTATAACAGAATACTATATAGCAGTTAAAGATGAGTAAACTACAGCTACATATATTAAAATGAATGAATCTTACAAAGGTAATGTTGACTGAAGAGAAGTTCAGAAGTATACTTATAAGATAGCACTAATTATATAAAGTTTGAAAGCATCCAAAGTAGTATTATCCATACATAAATATATAGTAAAAATTTGAAGAAAAATATGCAATATCTTTGCATGGGGCAAAGGTAAACTGTACTGTTGCTGTGTTTTTTAAAGATTTCCTTTATTTGAGAGAGGGAGAGAGAGAGCACAAGTAGGCAGCAGAGCAGCAAGCAGAGGTAGAGGGAGAAGCAGGCTCTCCACTGAGCAGGGAGCCTGATGTAGGGCTCAAACCCAGGACCCTGGGATCATGACCTGAGCTTAAGGCAGACACTTAACTGAATGAGCCACATAGGTGCCCCCAATAAACTATATTCTTAAGAAAGGTTAAAAACTAAACAGCAAGGAAGTGATTACTATAAATGTCAAGGTAATGAATATATCTATGGGGGAGGGGAGAGATGAAGTATGGTTGAGAAGGGACCTATTTCGGGGGTTGATCAATGTCCTATTTCTTGACCTGGATGATGGTTACATAGATGTTTATATAGATATTCACTTGATAATTTTCCTTATCAGTTTTATGTATGCATTTAATAACTTTTTTAAAAGATTTTATTTATTGAGAGAGAGAGAGAACGAGAAGGGGGACAGGCAGAGGGACAGGAAGCAGACTTCCCACCAAGCAGGGTGCCTGACTCAGGGCTCCATTACAGGACCCTGGGATCATGACCTGAGCCAAAGGCAACCACTTAACCAACTTTGCCACCCAGGTGCCCCTCCATTTAGTAACTTTCAAAAAGCCCTCTTACTCCACCCCCTAATAGGAATGATAAACACTGAATTCAACATCATTTGCAGGGTAAGAGTGATTGAGGGAGGATAGAAAGTCAATTTGTTGCTATATGAAAATATAAATCCTGTTTACTAGTCAAATCACCAGACCCAATAGATAGTTAGAAAAGTAAATGGTAAATCATAGAATTAAACTTTAAATTTTTTGTTTTTGCCCCAGAACTTCTGATACAACAAAGTGTAACAGATAAAATCTGCATGAATGATATTTTTTCCCTGTATAAAATATTTCTTGCATAATTCTTTTGTGTGCTTTTTTGGAAAATTTCCAACATACAAATGTTGAGAAAATAGTATTAAAAACCCCCACAGATGGGCACCTAGGTGGCTCAGTGAGTTAAGCCTCTGCCTTCGGTCATGATATCAGGGGTCCTGGGATTCAGCCCCCGCATTGGGCTCTGTGCTCAGTGGGGAGCCTGGTTCCCCCTCTCTCTCTGCCTGCCTCTCTGCCTACTTCTCATCTCTCTCTCTCTCTCTCTCTCTGTCAAATAAATAAACAAAATCTTAAAAAAAAAAAAAACCCATAGATGCAGCTTCAACAATTATTAACTCATACCCAATCCTACTTCATCTATACCCCTAACTCCTACTTCTGGTCTCTTACTGAATTACTGTTAAGCAAATCCCAGATATCATAGATGTCATCTATAAAAAATTCAGCATACTATCTCTAAAAGATAAGGTTCCCTTTAAACTTTAACTTAATCAATATCATACTTAAAAAAAAAAACAATAATTAAATGTTCATGAGTGTTCAAATTTCCATAATTATCTTATGTATATTATAAAATCCCCTCAAATTACCATTGTAATAAATAGGTATCTTTTAGATCTCCCTGAACCTATAGGTTCTCCATCCCATATTTCCTCTATTCATTCAACCTCTCCTCTTCTACTTGCAATTATTTATTTTAAAAAATAATTTATATGGCTGAGTTTCCCACATTCTGGGTTTTCCTGATTGTACTGTATCTTCATGACATCATATTGTTCCTATTTCCTACAAACAGGTAGTTCAGTCTAGAAGCTTGATTGCATTCAAAACTTATTTATTTATTTTGGGGAAATGATACTTCTAGGAAAGCACTGTGTTCTTCCCAAGGAGGCAAATAAAGTTTGGTTGTCTCTTTTTGTCAAACCACAGTCACTGATAATTCTTTAAATTCATTATTTCATTAGGAGTTGCAAAAAAGTGATACTAAAAACTATTCCTTTTTCATCTGTTAACTCCAATACTTCTTTGAAGGGAAAATTCCCCTTTGAGGTAACCACACATCCTCTCTGGGTACGCCAAGGTCCAATTCATGTGATTGACACTATATGTTAAGAGTTTCTTTAAAATTCAAGTCATACAGAAAAAGTCATCTGTTTCTTCAGAATCAAACAGAAATAAAACCAGTGGTGTTTCTCCCCACTTTTTTGGTTATTAGAAACAACTTTCAGTGACAGCTTCTTTGGAAAAAAGGTGGGGAGAAAAAAATTACTGTATTTTGAAGCATGTGAAATTCCCCAGGAGGCCTTTTCAGCCCTGTGATTTTATGTGTATGTAGTGGATCTGAATCTTTTCTAATGACAACGTCAAGAATCTGACCATTCTAATAATTCAAAGACCTCAAGTCCTAATCCTAAACCTACTTTCTATACCAGTGCTGTCCAACAGAAACATAATGCAAAGGTACCTGGCTGGCTCAGTTGGTTAAGCGACTGCCTTCAGCCCAGGTCATGATCCTGGAGTCCCAGCATCGGGTGCCCTCCCCAGTGGTGAGTTTGCTTCTCCCTCTAACCCTCCCCTCCATGCTCTCTGTCTCTCTTTCTTTCTCAAATAAATAGCTAAATAAAATCTTAAAAAAAAAAGAAACATAAGTCACAAATGTAAGATAAGTAACTTAAAATTTTCTAGTATGTACATTATAAATAAATAAAAACAGGTGAAATTAATTTTAGTAATATATTTTATATAGCCCAATATATCTAAAAGACAATTATCAACATATAATCAATATGGAAAATTAATGATATGCTTTGTAATCTGTTTTTCACACTGTCTTTAGGCTATTGTACATCTCAATTCAGATCAATTACATTCTAAGTGCTTAAAACCACAGGTAGCTAGTGGCTACCATAGCTCTAAACTATCCTTTGATAGCAGAAAAGTCTAAATGACACTATCTATGTTTATGTATCACAGATAAACCTCCCTTGACCTGACCACTGCTATAAATCCACTTGCTAGGTACCGCAGAGTCAACATGTTCTGGCCAAACTCATTCTCCTAAAACTGGTCGCCTCTCAGCATTTCCTATTTTTGTATATGGCACACCCACTAATCAGAACCCTCATTTTAGGATGCCTGGGTGGCTCAGTGGGTTAAGGCTTCTGCCTTCAGCTCAGGTCATGATCCCAGGGTCCTGGGATCGAGTCCCGTGTCGGGCTCTCTGCTCAGCAGGGAGCCTGCGTACCCCTCCCCCCATCTCTCTGCCTGCCTCTCTGCCTCCTCGTGATCTCTGTCAAATTAATAAATAAAATATATATTTAAAAAAAAAACCCTCAGGGGCGCCTGGGTGGCTCAGTGGGTTAAGCCTCTGCCTTCGGCTCAGGTCATGATCCCAGGGTTCTGGGATCGAGCCCCGCATCAGGCTCTCTGCTCAGCAGGGAGCCTGCTTCCTCCTCTCTCTCTCTGCCTGCCTCTCTGCCTACTCTCTGTCAAATAAATAAATTAAAAAAAAACAAACCCTCATTTTAGGAGGGCATTGATGATTTTATTTTATTTTACTTTATTTTTTTAAAAAGACTTTATTTATTTGACAGGCAGAGATCTCAAGTAGGTGGAGAGGCAGGCAGAGTGAGAAGAGGAAGCAGGCTCCCCACTGAGCAGAGTCCAATGCAGGGCTCAATCCCAGGACCCTAAGATCATGACCTGAGCCAAAGGCAGAGGTTTTAACCCACTGAGCCACCCAGGTGCCCTGGGCATTGATGATTTTAGAAGTTTACTTCACCCTGTTTCTCTGCAAATAAACACTTGATAGGTCTGGAACCCATGTATACCTTATCTTATTGACCTGGTAGAGATACATGGTTCATCAGTAAACTCTTGCTTTCTTGTTTTGTGAGAACTTTAGAGATACCAAGGGTTTTCAAAAAACATTCATAAAGAGTTTGCTCATATTAGATTCTGTGCTAAGCACTGTAGGGAACAAAAAGTCTACAACACAGCTCTTGCTCTGAGGAACTTACAATCAACAAAGGAACATACACAAAAGGAGAGACAAAACCAGTACAAGAGAAAAGTAAAGTGAACAGTACTACCTTACGGGAAGTGCTAGTAAGGTTCAGAGAAGTAGAGACTAAAGTTTACCTGATTAAAGAGGAAATCTGCATCTTCAGGAAGATGCAATTTGGTAACTAGGAATCATGATGACAAAAACAGGTAAGAGCATTTCTAGCAAGAGAAAATGCTAAAAAAAAGGAGCAGAAAATGAAAGAGCAGGGTTTGTTCTGAGTACATGTTTAGCTAGTAACCTGATAACAACTCGTAAGCTAGGTCACATTCATCTCACTTTATTTAAAGTTCATTTATTTTTTTAGTCATTTCTACACCCAGTGTGAGGTCGGTCAAACTCACGACCCTGATACTAAGAGTTGCGTGCTCTTCCGACTCAGCCAGTCAGGTGCCCCTCATCTCACTTTAATCATAGCTGTGTCTCAAAGTATCAAAATAGGTCTTCAACAGGGGGCCAGGGTGGCTCAGTGGGTTAAGGCCTCTGCCTTCGGCTCAGTTCATGATCCCAGGGTCCCTGGATGGAGCCCCATGTCCTCGGGCTCTCTACTCGGCAGGGAGCCTGCTTCCCTTCCCCTCTGCCTACCTCTCTGCCTACTTGTAATCTGTCAAATAAATAAATAAAATCTTAAAAAAAAAAAACCAAAATAGGTCATCAAAATAAGAGGACCACATTCTTCTTTGATGTTATTTTAATTATTTTAGCCAGGAACTATTGATGATTAATGAACTGTATGACCTACTTCCCAAAGCCTTTCAAAACTGTGTCTGAATGAATGAAGGAAATGTACAAGCATACCCCATGGAATGTGTTCTAGATGGAACATATTTTCTCCCTCCCTCTCTCTCTCTCTCAATATAATGCTTTTTTGACCCAAATTTATGTGGAAAATTTTCAACTTATTTCCCCCAAATTCAGTATGCATCTGAAGTCTCGAGTTACCCTCAAAATATAACTGGTAGAACGTGAAGAACAACATAAAGGGATTCACAAATGTAACAACAGGAGTGTAAAGCTCCATTTTGTAATTTTTACCCTAAAGCACTAATTACCTCCTCCAATAATTTATCAAAACCTTCCTATTCAGAAGGCTACAGTTGTACATTAGCTCATCTGGGTTTCAGTTTGTCTGAAATAGTTTTCTCCTTCTTTGCCCATTCTAACCATTCCACCATCTCTTTTCTCTTCTTCTTCTTCTTTTTTTTTTTTTTAAGTTTCCGTATTTGACAGACAGAGATCACAAGCAGGCAGAGAGGCAGGCAGAGAGAGAAAGAGAGGAGGAAGCAGGCTCCCTGCTGAGCTCGATCCCAGGACCTTGGGATAATGACCTGAGTCAAAGGCAGAGGCTTTAACCCACTGAGCCACCCAGGGGCCCCTCTTCTTTAAGATTTGTTTATTTTAGAGAAAGACAGAGCGGGAAGGTTGGTGGTGGGGGTTACGACCAGAAGGAGAGAGAATTCCACACAGGGCTCCATCCCACGACCCTGAGATCATGACCTGAGTTGAAACCAAGTCAGCTGCTTAACTGACTGAGCCACCCAGGCACCCCCATTCCAACATCTCTTAACAACAAGTAAAAATGGCTAATTCAACTCTCCTTAACTTTGTTCAAGCTCCACCTCATTTGAGAGACAATTTATTACATCATATTGTCTTTTTTTTCCACAGTAAACTTTAAATGGATTATTTTCTAATAAATTTATTACTATATATTGTTTGATGTGCATATTATAAAGATGTTTTCATATAATATGGCATACAAATTATACCCTACATCAATAGCAACCATTTGTTCACAAGTATATTACTTGCTTTATGATTAGGATGTTTATTTTTGCATTTACTTTCCACATGATAAAGTGTTCCATAGATACAGGCCTTTTACTATATTTTAGGAAACTGAATGAGGGTTTTTGGATATAACATATTAAAGTTTTTCCCATTTAAAATAATAGGAAACAGGCTTTTAGTATAATCTTAAAGCAGAATATATTTTTCAAGAAGGATTAGAAATGCTTATATTTATAGTAGAGACTAGGTAAAATAAAGATTAAAATCCTCTGACAAAGAAATTAGTAGAAATAGGGTATTTTCTTGGAATGTCGTATAATTCATTTTCTAAATCTGTTGTGACCTAAGAATTAAAATATGCTGTCTACTCTTCTTACATGACAGGGTAAAGGAACAAATGAACAGTCATTTTCTGAAGACAGAATAATTATTCTTTTGTTTTAACCAGATACTTCTAGGGAAACTATCAGTAATAGATTTGCTTGTCATATAGTTTCAAAGTCAATGAAATCATGTGTTTTTAAATGAGATGAAGTCCCTCTCCTATCAAGATTTTACCTTTTATTGATTAATTACAATTCTTATTTAACAGATTAAACATATATTCCTATCATATCTTCTGAGCAAGAAATGGGAAAATTCCCATTACCTTTGTTACAGAAAACAAAATGGTAAATGACTTTTTCATGAACGGAAAAGCAGTAAAATCAAATATCCTTTCTGCATCTTAATCTGATCTCTCAGAAACATAATTATATATTCCTAGAATTTCCAGGACACATTTTAAAACTGCTTAAGGCTTATTGATATTTAAGCTTTCAGTTTCTCAATATTAAAAAAAAACTTTTTCTGTAATTAAACTATAAATATCCTATTTATTAATATGTCACCAAGAAGGACAGAACAACTCCCATGGCATTTCTGCCAAAATGGTATAGCTGGATTTAAACCATGAAGAAACATGGTTATTAAAGACAAAGCAATACTAAGTAGCTGTCCCAGATAAAAAGAGACAATAAAGTTATAACCACTAAATGTAATGTATGATCCTAGATCAATCTGGTCCCAGAAAAAGATGACAGACTTGATGAAATCTGAATAAATTATGATTAGTTAACAGGATTTTATCATTGTTAATTTCCTGATTATGACAACTGTACTATGGAAGTAAGATGTTTTTTTTTTTTTTAAAGATTTTATTTATTTATTTGACAGAGAGAGATTACAAGTAGGCAGAGAGAGAGAGGAGGAAGCAGGCTCCCTGCTGAGCAGAGAGCCCGATGCGGGACTCGATCCCAGGACCCTGAGATCATGACCTGAGCCGAAGGCAGCGGCCTAACCCACTGAGCCACCCAGGCACCCTGGAAGTAAGATGTTAACAACTGGGGACTGGGTAAAAGATCATATAAAGATTTTTTCTCTTACATTATTTTTTTGAGTTTGAAATTACAAAATAAAACGTTAAAAATAAAAATCCAGTCCACAAAATAAGAAAATGTTGGGCTGGATGTCTAGAAGTGGAACGTAAGCACATTAAGCGAGAAAGGTGGCCATAGAATCCCAATTTCCCAATGTCAAACTGCTGCTCTATGGTTTCTAAGGGAGGGTTTTCTCCTCTGTACAGAGAGCTGTAAATAAGTGCCCTCTGCAGAATACACATGTGCCAGCTATTCTTTCACTCCAGTTTGAGATTTGGTTGCAATGTCTGGACAATTCAAGGGATCCTATGGTTGGTGGTATTGCTGAAAATGTTATGTCCAGATGTGAGATTCTGAAGTTCGCCTAAGGTTCAAACTATATTTCTTCCCAATTAGAAAGGCCTCCCAAATTAAAGAACCCACAGGTCTTTATTAATTCACACACACTAATCTGAGCTGAAAGATTTTCCTGTCTGAACAGGATATATATTGCTCTATAGATATTTACATAAACTACAAGGTAACAGTCCCTCTTAGAGTTGTGTAATAGTGCAGCATTGTTTAGCTCTCACTTTTGCCCTGGATGCAAGCTATTGGCATTAACCTTTTCTATTATGAGTCCTAAGCAGAATGAAAAGCAGAATCTGCCTTTTAAAAAATGCAAGCATTTTTTAAATGGGAGATTATTTCATTATTTCATGCCATGTAATAGGAAAGATTCTACCAATATCATCCTCAAAGTTCTCTAACTTTACAAAGTCTCTTTTACAAGATGGTGAATTTAATTTGGTCAATGTTAATCATAATTTGGGGGCTATAGTTTCTAATACATGTTTTATCTAAAAATTATTAATCTAGGGTTTTACAGTTTTCCTATAAATCTGTAATTAAATCATATGAAAACACTCTGATTTTCCTTCATTATAATAAAGCTACTGACATGCCCCCTTACTAAAAAAAAAAGTCTTAAACATGAAAGTGAAACTTTACATATTAAGCATTTGCACTGGGAAATCTGGAATTTGGAAATTCATTTGTTCCTATTTTCTTGGGTGAACTATATAAATGAGACAGATTAAACATTTTCAGTGTAAAAATGGAATTAAGTATGTTTTCACCATATTTCTGTAGAAAGTACAGTCCCAAAGTCTGACTTTGAAGAACTACAAGTGGCATTATGGCAAGATCTTGAGGAAAAAGTAAAATTTCAACATGTAGGCATTTCGGAAGGGGAAAAAGGAAGAGAAAGATAGGCATCCCAGAAAGACTGATATTAAGATGGACACAGAAGCAGCAAAATATGGAATAATCATTCAGTTTGGCTCATGGGAAAAAGTGCTATAGCACAGACAAGAAGAGTAGCTAAGGGCCAGATCACTGAGGGACTTAAATTCTGGGGCGAACAAGCTATGCATAATTTTATAGGCAATGGGGAGCCACTGAACACTGAAGGTCTTTGTAAAGGGAAAGCCATGATGAGATCTCTATTTTAAGAAGACCAGTCCAACAGCAATGTGGAAGGAAGGGAAGGGAAAATGGAGAGCCAACCAAGTAACAGATTATTATTATGATAGCCTAAGGTAAAAGATAAGGATTTCAACCACAGTGGTAGCACAGGGAAGGAAAAAAGATGCAGGGCATTATCTAAGTAGAATTGACAGGACTTAGCTTTTTCCAGAGAAACACAGCAAGAGTTGGATAATACAATTTCAATCAAAACAACTAAAAAATCAGAAAGTAGTAAATAAGCACACATCTAGAAATGACTAGGATGAACTGGACTGGGAGTGGGAGGATAGAGAAACTTTCTTTTACAATCTTTGACAATGCCTCCTATTCACTGATCCTAAGAACTAAAAATTTTAGTCCTGTAAGGCAGACACGTGATTCAACTTGAACTTTCCACCTACCTTTCTTAAACGGAAGGCATTAAAAGAAGAGGGCAAATGTAAGAAGATTCAGCCCCATACAGTAAGAAAATGAATTGTGCACTTCTTGATCCTGACTGCTGAAAGACTTTCTCATGGGTATTATCTAGGGAAGAGATTCATAATTGCTAAATAGATAGCTGCAGTTCTTTACCAGGAGGAAGAACATCTGTTTTCTCTCCTGACGGGATACAGGTTTCCTAGACTACCAAAATTATCCTATATGTTACACGGTGACACACACACACAAATTCAGAAATACCAACTCAAATGCAGGAATACACATATCAAAGCTTATTTTGTTACAAGTTAATTTCTAAATATTACAATAATATGCCTCAAACATATGGCTTTAACTTTCCTTTCATGGGCAATTTCTTCTCTGCTGAGAGTTCAAGTCTAACTGCCATGGAGAGATCTAGAGAAAACAACATATTTCTGAAGGGTTCCTAAGCAATAAAAAGTGAGGCATGGATCTGGTTTCTGCTTGAAATTTATGGTGTCAGCTCTGTACTTATAAGGAAATACATCCAAAAACCATCAATTTTCTGTCAGCTAAGAAAACTGGTAAGATAAAGACTAATCTATGTAAAGTTTATTTTTCTAGTCCTTTGTATTCTGGAGGTAAGATTTAATGAAGAAAAAAACTTTTATATTTACACCCTGTTTTGGTCTACATGCAGCATACAATAGAAGATATAGTATATAAAAGTTATATAATTCACTACCCTCCTTAAAAAAGGAGAAAAATCTTAATCAGTACATAAGTTTGACACACAAATTTAATTAGGTGTTTATGGGGAGAAAAATCAAGTCTTCCATTAAGTCTAGTTTAGCAAGGGCTGTAATAACTTTTTTCCCCTTGGAAATTAAAAAAAATTAAGTGCATTTTTATTTTACAAGTAATACCATTTTATACTTGTATGCCATTTAACAGTTTACAAAATGCTTTTAATATTCTTTTTTATAAAGTAAGATCTATGCCCAATGTGGGGCTTGAACTCATGACCTTGAAATGAAGAACTGCATGCTCTTCTAACAAAGCCACCCAGGTGCTCCTCTGGGAATTATATTTCCATTTTATAAAGGAGGAAATTACCCAGTTTTGTCATACAACTTATAAGTGACATACTTGGAACTTAAAATCAGGTGTTAAAATGTTTAAATATACAGACTGAAGGTTGCTGGGGGGAGGGAGGGAGGAAGAGGGTGGTGGGGTTATGGACATTGGGGAGGGTATGTGCTATGGTGAGTGCTGTAAAGTGTGTAAACCTGGCGATTCACAGATCTGTACCCCTGGGTCTAATAATACATTATATGTTTATAAAAAGATAAAATTAAATTTAAAAATGTTTAAATATGTTCATCATCAATGATAAGTAGAGAGATTTTGTAAGTTTTAAGATTTTGTAAGTGTAAGGCATATATCAAATTTAAAAGTCCTGGGCTCTCATTCATCCATAGTCATCAAGCTCAGATCAGGTCTTAGCTACCCATATATCTTTATTAAGACAAAATGGACTGGTTGGAAGATGAAGCAGCACATGATCTGTTCCTGTTTTGACTAATTAATTCCCATAATTCTGACTTTACTTTCTAAATTTAAAAGTTGCTCTTTCAGTATTTTGCTTCATAAATCATTTTTAAGTATTACTTGGGGTCTTAAAATCTCTCAGATCTGAACTTATTGGGTGTCTTTTTTGTTCTTAGTTGAAAATGGAAATAAATTCTAGCTAATTCCAGAAGGAATTTTCAAATATTTATATTGGTCTTTGTACCTACAGCCTTCTCCACATGTATACTTATCATACAGAAGAAAATTTGTCAAGTAAAAATAATTACATAAAATTATCTGAAAGGTAAAATGACTAATAAATGAAAATATTTAAAGACTTTTACCAGTAGTCTTTTGATTTCAACTACAGGATTTTTAGGAGGATAAATGATATTAGTATCTTTCTTTAATAAAGAATGAGATATGCTGAGTTACTAGAATGTGAATAAATTTTAGAAATGACATATCATAAAAAGTCTTATATGAATTCTTAATAGAAATATCAGCAAGTAGAAAGCTACAGATTTAAATGGGAAATACAATAAAAACCAGAGGATTTTTTTTTCCTTTCCATTTTTCAAAATGCCATACACAAGAGTATATAGAGAGATCCCCTGGTAAATCAAGAAAAAAAGGCAGGGATAAACTGCTACTTTTCAACAAATAAGTGAAATTCTAAAATGTATTCATTTAAATAACCTTGTATTAGAATTTGGTAAGAACCAAAGTTAATGCTAATCCGAAAGTCCCACAGCATCAAGAGTGTAAAATAAGTAAGGGTAAGGATGGGCTTATAAAAAAATAACTCATGAAGACTCTAGAATTAAAAACTAAAAACAGAAGCACTGGTTTTAACGAAAAATCATTAGTGAACTCATCTCCAACTTGAAATTATTAAATGGAGTCGGGAAAATTTGATGACCATCTTTAAGAATATATATGTAAGACATACCTTCCATGAAAAGAGTATCTTGGTTAATCTACTTATTTAAGGTAGTTTTGAAAATCTTTTTTCCCAGGGATGGAAGTACATACTAAGAACACCTTCAAAGCAAATCTTAAAAAACAGTAAAGAAAGGAACAGCCTAAATTGTGTCCATTTTCATTGAAATAATGTGCAATAATCTCAGGTAGGAAGAATGCTAGAAGAACATGCAGGAGGAGAAAGAAGATGGCCCCATCTTTTCTGTCAACAATGTCTTTTGCTAAAATATGAAAAGTAAGGAGCTACAATAGAGCTTTCTATCACAGAATCACAAAATAGGATAATGTTGGTATGAAAGCTAATTAAAACATCAATTTATTTGGCAAAAAGTGATTTTCTTGATCCACTGGGAGTTCTAGATGGTGCAGATGACCAGGAGAGGGCAGCTCACCACTGCAGCTGTGAGTAAAGATGCACTTTACTTTATTTGCCATCAAGGGGATGGTCTACACCTTACTTACACTCTCCATATTCAAATAATAAAGAAGTAACTACTGCCATTAAAAATTCTAAGCTGATAAAGTATAACAGCATAAGTCACTGTAACAAGTAGCTAGTAGGAAATACTTCTGATAATTGCAACTCATAAAAATAAGATGAAGAAAAAGTTCCTGCCCCTCTCCTATAAACAGAATATACAGATCTGGCAAATAAAGTCATTAAGACTACTAATATAGATTTGCCAACTTTTTATCCTCCAATGCACTTTTTGTAAATGATTACTTACAGTTTATCTAAGTTTTCACGTATCCAAATATTTCACCAAAGTAAATTCACAAAAATACAATGAATGCAATTAAAAGCACTATCTCATACATCAAAAGATTTGAAGGAAAAAAAAAGTTACCTCTTTTATTAACCTATTTCAAAACACAGTACTTCCCCTTGGATTACATATATCTTTGAAATATGTTTAGGTTATAATCTTTGTTTGCTAGGGTAAATTTGAAGACTTCTACTGTCAGAATAAGGACCACAATAATCAAATAGTCCTGCCTCGTTTTCATCAAAAGTATGACAGAGTTGAAACTTTTCTAACAACAGGAAATTGAATAGGAAATAGAAAATTCCTCCAAAAGGAATTTTTTCCTTTTGGGCTGAAATCTTCCACTCAAAATGCGTGGAAGTCAAAAAAATCTAACCACCTAGAGTCATAACCCTTATTTACTAAGAATATTCTGGCTCCTATTAGCACCATAACTGGAAGAAAAGTAATCAGACCAACAGTCTCTTAATATTTGTTATTTTCATCAGTGTATTATCTGCTTCTTAGATGTATACTTTAAATAAAATAAGAAAACACTGAAAAAGAACAAAAATGGTTAACATAAATGGTTAAGAAGCAAGGAATTTAATTTCCATAAACTTTTAATTTGAGGTCTTAATTTGAGGTTTAAGGGCAGTACTTCTAAGCCTTTTTCATGCCATGGTGTCCAAAGAAAATGATGTTTATACAGCACATTACAGTAAGCGCAGGAAGACCTATTCAGTCAGAGACAATCTGCCCAGAAGTTCTGAATGTTCCAGGTCCTACCAGACTACCCTGTGCAGAGATGGGATCAGTATCTTGTTCACCTCTTACTTATTCCTGTCACAACAATGGCTGTGGAACACCAAGAAGTTCTGACAAGTATTTTGGCTAAGTGTAGGAGGATAAGAGGAGGATGAAGTAGTAGCCACAATTCTAGTTCACTGAAGAAGTCATTTTACAAAACAGAAAGTCAACTATGGGAAGCCAAGAAGCAAGAGTGTAAACTGGGATCTGTACATCAACTCTGACTTCTTTACTTTTCATATACACTGTTTCAACCCCTGTCCGTTTTTAAAAAGGACAAAAGGCATTTAGAGAAACTTCCTCTAAAACATCTGCTGTAGTTTTGAAGAAGAGAAAATAACAAACAAGGCTATAGGAGATCTTCTTGACTTTCTCCTTTAAAAATCTCTGTCACATACAAATAAGGTTAAGGGGGGAAATTATAGCACCAGAAAGCGCCCAAACTCTGCTTACTAGGTACTGAGGACCAGTAGGCTATGTATGAATACACAATTAAGTCACCAGGAATCAGGTCTTAATAATAATCCACAGTCTTTTCTCTTTAACCAAAAAAGAAAGGAGAACAATAATAAAATTCAAGTTAAAAAAATTCAAATTCAATTTAATTTGATTCAATTTCAAATTAAATTCATTTTCAAAATAAATTTGAAAACAACCTTTTTCAAATTAAAAGAAAGATAAACAATAAAACACAGCAAACTAAATCACGAGAGTAATTTGACTGAACTACATTGCAAAGCCCAGTCTCTTAGAAGCCTGCCTGATTCAATAGTTAACAGTTCTGGCAACTAGGGAGTTCAGCTTCCCTAAGGCTAGTGGAGCAACAAGTCTCCACTAAAAATGTGTTAAGTTATTAAAACAAATTCAGTGAACACCTGCATAAAAATCACCACTTCTCTGCTCCTGATCATTGTACAGCCCCATTAAGGTCAAACAGCTCATCTCAGGGAAATAATGAACAGCTCAACTTAAAGGCAGTTTGGCAGCAAACCCTTTAGTAAAACTGGACAGGGAAAGCTTGCTGTGTGTGCAACTTGACAGCCACTCAGGGGCTTATGCTTGGTTTAATGCTGTTTTTACCACCTTGAAATTCTTAATAATTTTATCTTTGAACTTGTGGTTTCTAAGTGAAGACCAACAGGATAATGGAATACCAGCACAGGAAATGTACCAAGTGTTGGTATATGCACCAAGCAGTTGGCCTTGGCTGCCCACTCCTGATGTGCACACCTGTACCAGTCAGGGTCAGCCAGGACTAGTGGTGGTACAGTAGTCCCCAGAAAGAGGAAGGGCTCTATCATGGGAATTTGCAGTGGAAAGTCAGCTTACCCATCTGTTCCTAGAACCTGTCCCAGTGGCATATGCACAAATATGAACTCTCCAGCCTGCATATCAGGACAGGACATGCCAGTGCTCAGATAGTCAATAACTTTGTCAATAATTGCAAAGGAAAAGCATATCATATACAGGGATGTTAGCATTTGGGGGGAGTTATTAGAATCCTTCAAAGAATTTAGAATCTCTAGTTTTTAAAACTGTTACAACATCACAAAGCAAATAGCCACAGGCTTAGAGAAATTAAAGACTGTCGCATTTGATGCAAAAGAACACTTTTTATAGGAAGCTTTGAATGAACCAATTATTAGGGGGAAAGACAATTTTAAAATTAATTTTTCCTTATAATTGAAGATATAGTGATAGAATGAATAACCAGAAATTCTGAATTATATACAAGACATGAAGCCACTTTTAGTTTCTTGTACAACCTTCATAAGTTATAAGAAATGACAGAGGAAATATTTAAACACTACTGTATAAATTTGCATTTCGAATTAAAGTCGCAAAAATTGATTCATATAAATTAAATATTTTAAGAAACAGTGTTCTATAAAAATCTTAGTTCTAGATGTTCTAAAATTTCTACTTTGAAATAATTTATCAGACATTTATCACAATGTTGCCAAAGCTTATAAAATGTTGGGATGCCTGGGGCACCTGGGTGGCTCTGTGGGTTAAGCTGCTGCCTTCAGCTCGGGTCATGATCGCAGGGTCCTGTGATCGAGCCCCACATCGGGCTCTCTGCTCAGCCGGGAGCCTGCTTCCTTCTCTCTCTCTCTGCCTGCCTCTTTGTCTGCTTCTGATCTCTCTCTGTCAAATAAATAAATAAAATCTTAAAAAAAAAAATGTTGGGATGCCTGCCTGGCTTACTTGGAAGAGCAGCAACTCAGGGTCATAAATTCAAGCCCCAGGTTGGGTGTAGAGATTACTTGAATAAATAAAATTTTTAAAAAGCTTGTAAAATGTTAACAGTTCTAGTAACAATTGTGTCAGCAGAAAGACCCTTCTTGGGGTGACTGGGTGGCTCAGTCATTAAGCGTCTGCCTTAGGCTCGGGTCAAGATCCCAGGGTCTTGGGATGAGCCCCACATCAGGCTCCCTGCTAGGTGAGAAGTGGGATTCTCCCTCTCCTCCTCCCTCTGCTTGTGTCCCCTCTCTCGCTATCTGTCAAATAAATAAATAAAATCTTAGGAAAAAAAGAAAGACCCTTCTGAAAATTAAAAACTATCAGATATTACTTGCAATTTGACATTTGCCAAGAGTGACTTTACTTTCAATAACATCAATTAGAAATTAAGTTGCCAGGCCACCTGTGTGGCTCAGTTGGTTTCCACTCCAGTCTTGACCTCAGGGTTGTGGGACAGAGAGCCCTGGCAATGGGTTCTGCATTCAGTGGGGAGTCTGTTTCCCCTCTCCCTCTTCCTATCTGAAATTTAAAAAATTAAAATAATCATAAATATTTCCTGAGATATAAAATATTATATCCATAATAAAATTTTTAGAGTTATTTTATTTTTAGAAATTTTTATTTTAATTCCAATTTGTTAACATACTTGTAATAGTTTTGGGTGTACAGTATAGTGATTCAACAATACCACATAAATATATAAAATAAAGAAAGAAAGAAATTAAGTTGCTAAAAGTATAAATTCTGACAACCTAAGAAATGAATTTGCAAAAAAGTGAGCCAGAAAAACATGATCGATTGATCACCAAGGCTCAGATTTTTAAACACTCATTTTGCCCTTTGCTCACCAATCCCTCCAATTTGTTTATTCAGAATAATCTTGAACTAATTTGTCTTTATTCCCTAAATTCAACCAGTCATTAAGTCCTAGCGGGTCTCCTTTTGAGATCCTTTGTCACCTGAATCTGTGACTTCACACTAGATTATACTCATTTTGATCTTCCTAGACACAGTCCTTATAACCTACTGGCTAAAAGAAACCTTACTTCACACCTTACCTTTATATTGTGTCACCTGATCCTCATAAAACCCCTGCAAGACAGGTAGAGCAGTTCTGATGTAAAATCATCCTATTTTACAAGTGAAAAAACTGAGGAACAGAGAGGTAAAGGATACTGTGCAAAATCATGATGAAAGAAAATTGCTCAGAATTATGGAAAGGGGGGGGGGTCCTGAGCCTGCATTACCTCATAACTGTCTGGTCTCTTGAGTACTCCAACTTGCAATAAAGTTTTCATCAGATCAATTTCTCATCCAAGACTCTGTATACCTAACTACTACCCAGAACATAAATAAGTCTTCTAAATTTAAAATTACAGGAACAGCAAAGCAACCCTACCTCTGACCCTGTTTTAATCTGTATTTTAAAACTGTATCTTCTACTACTCCTATTCTGTCCTATACTTCAGGCTCCTTCTTCTTTGTTGACCTAACAAATTTCTGTCTATGCCTTAAGGCCCAACTCAAATGATATCTCCCTCAAAATCCTTTCTTAATTTTTTTCCATCTAGGAACAGTCTTCTATTCCTTTGAATTTCTACTCAAGTTCATATGTATGTATGTATGGTCCTATAGCATATGTCACATCCTGACCTTGAAAGAAAGTTCCGTAAGGATTCATTTCTAAGCACCACAAGACTCAGCAATGAATCAGTATCTCATTTAGCTTTTAGGACATTGCTAGTCCTACCATTCATTGAAATATTTATTATCTATGGGACTCTAGATAAAGATGCAGGACTAACACATGCATATATACTGCTCCATCCCGAAACCCCATTTAAATGACAGAAAAGGGGCTTAAAGAGTCAAATACTCTCCAAATTCTTCTCTCCACTCCATGTAACAGGTGACTGCCTTTTTCTATCTAAGCATATAACTGGAGGTTTACTTTCTAGATATAATTAAGGAAAAAGCAAGGAAGGTCTCTGGATTGGAGGCAGCAATAACAAACTGAAACATAAAGATTAAGTGGAAACACACATAATGGATTCTGAGATTCTAGCCTTCTTCTCTCACTAATAAAACACAGTCAACCAGGCCTTTACTCTCCAGGCAGATGATCTGAACACTTTTTCCTTTTTTCTGAGAACTCTAATTAGCCTAGAACATCCTAAAGATGTTCAAATATGGGGTTTTCCCAGAAATATGACTCAGTTAAATTTCCCTAGATGAAGGTTATGCTGACAAGCATGCAACACAAGCTCTGGGCATTCAATCAGTTGTTAAATTTCCCACTTCCAATCATGAGCAAACAACTAAGGATTATCAAGTATCTGCTAAATGCCTAAAATGAAAGCTAAGACCAACAGAAACAAAAACCAGATTAAGCAACGTGGAAGAAATAGGCTGTCCTGAAATTTAAAAAATTAAAATAATCATAAATATTTCCTGAGATATAAAATATTATACCCATAATAAAATTTTTAGTTATTTTATTTATTTCTAGAAGTTTTTATTTTAATTCCAATTTGTTAACATACATGTAATATTAGTTTTGGGTATACAGTATAGTGATTCAACAATACCACACATCACCACTTGCTCATCACAAGTGTCTCTTTAATCCCCATCGTCTATCTCACCCATTTCCATCCACCTCCCCTTTGGTAACCATCAGTGCGTTCTCTATAATTGAGTCTGTTTCTCAATTTCTTTCTCCCTCTCTCTCTTTTATTTCGCTTAGCATTATACTCTTTAGCTCCATCCTTGTTGTTATAAATGACAAGATTTCACTTTTTTATGGCTGGGTAGTATTCTATTGTATATATACCATATCCACAATAAGTTTTAAATTCCCCTACATTTTTTAAACTTAGTTTCCTATACGCTTATCACTAAATCAACCCAAAATCTTTTCTATTATCTAAATTTTCTCTTGGCACATAGACAGATGGACACAAACAGACATATACACTTACATACACACAATTTAAAAAACATTGAAATAACAGACAAGCAGACACATAAACCTTGTAAAATAAAATAAATCATCCTTGAAAAATAAAAATCAAGAAACTCAATAGATGTGTGGGAACATAAAGTTGAGGAAATTTCCCACAAAGTAGAGCAAGAAGACAGAGATGGACAGGAGGACAAAACAAGTAAGAAAATTAGAACACCAATTCAGGGTTCAATATATGAAAAACACATGTTCTAGAGAGAACAAAGGAGTAAGAGGGAGGAAATTATCAAAGAAATAATTAAAGACTACTTCTCAGAAAAAATGGACATGAACTTCCAGACTGAAAGTGTCTACCAAGTGTCTACCAAGCACTTTGCATAGCAGATGAAAAGAAACCCAAATGAGGGCACAGAGAGAACAGTATATAGTGCTAGAGATTAAAAAATACAAACAAGTCACATTCAACAGATCAGAAATCAGAGAACCTTTAGACATCTCAACAACAATACTGGAGATTAGCAAGCAGTGGTGCTATGTTACTAAAATTCTGAAGGAAAAATCAGTTTCAACTCAAGTTCTATCTCTATGCATCCTTTCTTAGGATATTATTGGATATGAACTCTTTCAAAATGAGTAAGTAAACCAAGAAAGAACATGAAATAGAACGTAGGAAATAGAAGCTCCACCAAAGGAATTCCTAGGATAGAAAAGGGTGATCCCAGAAGGATACGCTGCACCAGTTAGTATCCAAGGCAACTAGATCGGGATGAAGCAGTGGGAATTTCTCCAAAAAGGTGAAAACTGATGGAAACCCCAAAGTGTCTGAGCATAGTGGGAGGAGATTTAAATAATTTTAAAAGAATTGAGTTGATTCAGTGATAACTACATGGAAAACTAAATAAACAACAAAAAAATAAGAAAATAATGTGGGGTAGGAAAGGTAGAGCAGTATTGAAGAGGAAAATTTGTGATTTTACTTATGTAATTCAAGTATTCAGTAGCATTTATATAGTCGTAGTAATGGAAACACTGACTATTTACCTAACTGAAAGGACAATTATCTAGGGCAGATGGGAAGAGTGCATGGAGAGCAGAGGGAGATAAGAAAGATAAATCTTACCTTCCATGATGAAAAGTCTGCAGAAAATTCTAAAACTGAAAAATCAAGAGGTAACGATAAAAGAATGTAACTCAGAGGAACAGAAGTAAACAACAGAAGAATCATCTAAAAAAGTGATCATACTGATTTTGGAATAGAGTGAAATGGTGGTGGTGGGGACGATGAATGCTGTTTTTCATAACAAAAGTTGGAAACTATTGACTCTTTAAAGCTCTGTGTAAATATAACTTGACAAACAGAAAATAATTAAGCCATCAAGGGCTTACACAATAGTGGGAGAGATACACATATAAATTGATTATTATAACACAGGATGGTGAGTGCTGTGATGATAATTAATCTGTGTGTCTACAGTGTTACTTGTTATAATCTGCTTTGTATTCTGTTCATTTGTGTACAGGTTACTTTCTGTCCTATGCAATGAACTATTAGGACCTTTACCCTCTCATTCATCTCAACAGATCTTGACACAGCAAGTACAATAATGGTAGTTATTAGTTATGAACTAGTAGTTATTAAGTAAATAAATCAACAACCTCGAGATGGGATTTCCTTTGTAAGTAAATTTAAGTTTTTTTGCAGTTTTTCTGTTTGTGCTTAAACTGCATAGAAACTGAACCTCCTTTCTATTCTTGGGAAAACTCTCATCTTATGAGGTATAGCTGGCTTCCCTTTTGAGAAGGTAAAAATGTCAGATATTTGCTTTCTTTCCATACTCCAGCCATTAAGGTGTATGTCATATTTTTGAATCGAAACTGTCAAGAAGACACAGCAAAGACCACGTGGAATCCCCTTTGTGGTGACGGGACCAGCTGTTACAACCATGTCCAGGTTCTAGTGGCAGCATCAGGTAGTCAGGATCGGTGGTACTGGTCATATCAAGAGGGCAAGTCACTGCTTTTGGGATTAACCACAGCAGTAGTGTCACTGGACCAGCTTTGCAATGTGATCTGCATTACTTTTGGAGAAGGAGCCTCCAAACCTATTTATCTAACCCTATCAAAAAGTCTGTAGAAGATCCAATGCTCCTTCTCATATCTTAGGCCAGAAGTGGTTTCAACCTTATCTGTACAGTCTGCTCTACGAGCAGCTTAGTGCCCAGCCCATTTTACTTCACTGTTTGTACCTTGCAAACCCCCTAGTTATTACTGTTTTTAGATCCTTTCCCATAATAAATAATAAACCCATTCAATATAAGTAACACATTTACAAAAAACAACTGTATTTTCTTTTTTTAATCTAAAGATTTTCTTCTTTTTTTAAGATTTTATGCATTTATTTGACACAGAGAGAGATCACAAGTAGGCAAAGAGGCAGGCAAAGAGAGGGGGGAAGCAGGCTCCCTGCCAAGGAGAGACCCCAGTATAGGGCTTGATCCCAGGCCCCTGAGATCATGACCTGAGCTGAAGGCAGAGGCTTAACCCACTGAGCCACCCAGGCATCCCTAAAGCTTTATTTTTCAGTAACCTCTACATCCAACGTGGGGCTTGAACTCATAACCCCGTGATCAAGAGTCACGTGTTCTAGTCACTGAGCCAGCCAGGTGCCCCAACTGTATTTTCTAAAATAAAAAGAAACAGGAAGAGTGGCACTGTTTTGTATTTTTGAAATAAAAACAATGCCACTGGTTTATGCCAAACAATGTCTGGTTTAATAGAACATAGCTGGATTCTCATATCTACTTCTTCTGTATTCAATCTATTGTGCTATGCTGACAGTTGAAGTAAATGAAGATAATCTGGCCTCACACTGATAAGCAGTTGGGGAAAAAAATTTTATTTCAATAGTCTTTTAAGATACCTATAGATATTGTTCACTAACACTATACCAAATTCAACAAGTGGTAGTTTCCTAAAGGTTAGTTACAATGTGAAATCTTAAATTGGTCTATCTTGAACTTTGAGTGGATTTTTCAACCATGTATGATTTTTAACATCATATATTGGTCATGTGGAAAATATTGGTTCACTGAATTATACTTTGTGTGCATTTTCCATTTCATCATACAGAATATTAGAAAGACATGTATTAAAGCATTCAGATTTAATAAAATTTCCTCTTTTTATTGATTCATCAAGAACATTTTGAAGTGAATCTAGCCTTTTTAAATTTTTTTAAACTCTGAGTGTGTAGAAATGAAGAATAGAATTACATTACAGTTTGGTGCAATTGCCTTGATTTGTGATAAGGAGTCAGCAGTTTTACTCATCATTGCTTTTGCACTATCAGTGTAAATGTCAACATAGTAAAAAACACAAATAACTTCTCTATATTATCATGAAAATAGATTTGACCCTGAAGACTCTCTGAGAGGGACTCAGGACTCCCAGAGGTCCACAGACCACACTTTGAGAACCACTGCTGTAGGCCATTGCTAACATAAAGAAAGAGTATATAAAGTCAATAGACACTTGGTGTCTTGACAATATGGGAAGAAACACAAAGATCTAGGACCTACAATAATTTGTAAATCTGCTAACGAATCTCAATGGTATGTTTAACAAGTTTGTTGTTTGGAAGCTAGTGAGTAAACTTAGTTAAGTACTAGCATCTTAACCATGGTTTTATGATGTAAATGATAAAAATACCATGGTTTTATGATGTAAATGATAAAAATAACTGTTACTTTCTGGAAAACATATTCTTATTAAAAAGTCACCTGCTGTAGGAGTGCCTGGATGGCTCAGTGGGTTGAGCCTCTGGTCATGATCTCAGGGTCCTGGAATTGAGCCCCACATCGGGTTCCCTGCTCCCCACATCGGGGGAAGCCTGCCTCCCCCCCCCTCTGCCTGCCTCTGCCTACTTGTGATCTCTCTCTCTGTCAAATAAATAAATAAAATCTTTAAAAATACATATTTAAAAAAAAGTCACCTGCTAGAGCTGTTCTAAGCAGGTCAATTAAAAAATATTTTTTGGAAGGAAATATGTGTTGAAAGTGTTCATCAATTTAGGATTTCACAAAGATCTCAGGATTTTTCCCTCACCGTTTTAAAAATATCAGGCTGGACAAAGAAGCTCACACACTTAGCCTTTTATTACTTGAATTATAGAGCTTACACTGAATCATCTAGTCCCATTTTGATGAAAAAAATCAAGACAAAAAGCCAAATCCACATGATGTTCACTTATTAATGGCTATTCAATTATAATTTTTTCTCCTGAAGTGGCTAGATTCAAATGCCTAATGTTGGCAAATACCAAAATATACACATACCAGCAGGCTGTTCTGATGCTAGTTATATGGCAACAGCAGTAGTAACAATGTAAGGAGTACTGGTAATTATTAAAACACCTTTTACATAACAGTCTTTACAATTTTAGAAGCACTTTCAAGTCCTTTATCTAATTTCAAGTATATAATTCATAAATAGGTGGAGATATTAGTATCCTTTCATGGATGACTAATAAACTCACATATTAGTGGGCTTAAACCAAAATCCGACTCCTTTTAGTGCTCTTTCCTAGATTCTATAACTAGAAAACCTCTAGTCACGATCATCACCCCACTCTCCCCTTCTTAAAACAACTGATAATCATGATAATAATGAACCTAGGATCCTCAAAATTTCGAAAAGCCTTCTGATTTTTCCCAGATAACATTAAAACTAAAGATAAAAGCCTAAAATCTCATAGTTCGTTGTAACTGGACAATAAAAGAAGTAATTTTCCATTAAAGAGAACCCTTTTTCTCAACTATGTTAGTCAAGTTTCGAAAGTATTATCTTAAACTAAACTTACTTATTCAGCAAGCATTTGGGCACCTACTATGTATGGTAGTTGGTATGAATACTGTTCAGACTAAAGAAACCTACCAGTTACTGTTACAATGACATTGACTATAAAGTATAAGCTATAAATATTCTAGTTCTACTTTCTCCTCAATAGTCCCATATATCTAAAAATTAGGGACAGGTCTTCTATTGACACCAACATTATTAATAGATTCTGCTATACATATCAATCATTAATGTTCCAATAATACTCATATATTACTATTACTAACATAATAGGGGAATCAAAGAAGAGAGAAGAGAGACTTTGATTCACACTTTGAGCAAAATTTAAACAATCAGCAAAATCTAAATTACTTTTCGGCTTCTTGATTTCCAGTCTAAAGTTGTAAGTGGACAGACAATAACTCAACTTATACTTTAAAGAATGCTGATTAGAATGGTTTAACTTCATAAACAGTCTGCCTTTAAAAAGTCCACTTTTAGCTTTATCAAAGTAGTAAGATATTTATATCTATACCTGTCAATCCTAAAAGTAATTTTGTTTTTAACCTTTACTGAGATGTTTGCCAATAGATAGTTATTTTATTTCCTTTCATATTCACATAACCTGCAGTGATTAAAAGACCAAAGTGATAAGAAACTTCTGTTGGAGTTTAGCCTAAATTTTTGATGTCAGTCCCCCTGGTCCCACTATATATTTAGATGTTGATATCACATGATCACTTTAAATGAAAATACATGGAATGGAAATTTTAAATTTGTCCTTTTATTTTTCAAGCTCATTCAGTTTACCATGAGTTCAGACAAATCTATAGCATTTACAAAGATAAAGAAGAAGAAAAACTGGATCAGTAGAATAAAAATTATAAAGGGCCATAAACAGCAATAACATTAATGTCGCTGACTCACCAAGATTCATTAAAGCAGTATTAATTAAAATTTGCTTTGACACTGTTATCTTTATCCATAAATTCTAGAAAGCTAACCTCCACTATAAATGATATAAACTCACAAATGTTTTCATTAGCCTTACGGTCATACTATCATTCTTTTAAAAAAGAACTATGATAATAAAAGGACAGTACAGTTACTATTCTTTGACTTTCAGGAAATAAGAAAAAATCACATTCTTTATTGACTTTTAGTAACATAAAAGTTGAATTTTCCAATGAACTGCTTTGTCACCATAGACCTCCTGGAATTCTACACCTTATGACTGTGGATATCAGCATGCTTGTTCTAAATTTCATTAGTCACTCCTCTTTTTTTGTGACAAATGCTTTTACTTGCAGAAGTGACTATTTTTAAGATAAAAAAGGAAACAAGGAGCTCACTTCACATCAATTTGAGGCTTTTCTGTAATAATATGAAAGTGTGATATTTTAAATAGGGGTATTATAGAGTTTGATAAAGTCTGACACCAGTTGTAATATACTAATAAAAACAATGTTACCTTTCATACAAAATAATTCTATTGGTGATTATTATTAGCTCTCAAACACTAATGTCTGTATTACAAAATGGTATTAGTTTTGTCTTTACTCAATGTTATACCAACAGGTGGGTAAGTGGTATTAAGTCAAAATCAGCTCTGGCTGGCCTAAAGCTAACTTAAATTGGGTTGACTAGTAATCTAAGTTAAAACAATTATTTGCAAAGCTGTTATCGCTTCATCTTGAATTTTTAGTTGCACTTCAAACTTTACTTTTAACACCAAATAGAAATTAATGAATTTTTCTCTAGTGAGTGCAGAAGGCTTTTATGTTTACATTTTATACGGGACTATATGTAATTTCTTTAAAATATCCAGGTGACAAGAAAGGCTGAAATGAAAGAATTCTAAAATTGGCTATTAAAATCATATTCAGAGTATATTAAATTAAGACCAATGACTGTTACGCTACTTGGCTCTGGCTCATTTGGGATGCATATTTTTACTTTTGCCTTTGGCAAAAAATTAAAGATAAGATTTCATAAATATTTGGGAGCTCTTGGTCACATCGCAACTTTTCACTCAAGGTTATATCTACTGTTTTCAGAAAAATACCTCAATATATTCTTTTATAAGTTACTTAGAATCATGTAGAGAAAAAAAATTTATCCATCTTGGATATACCAGAGCAGTTTCAGGGCAAAGGAAAATCAACTCCAAGCTCTTCAAATGAGAAATAGAACATTCTATTTCCATAAATCCAACTTACTTGGAAAAATTTAAACTATTTGGTATAGTTTATACCAAACTATATATATACTTTTAGGAGATTTTTAAAAATTACAAATATAAACAAATCTTGTGTTTAATGTACTAAAACAGGCAAGGCAAGAACAAAGATGGAAAACGGAAAAATTAAATTAAAAACAGTAATGTAAGCTAATACTGCTTACATATGAACATCAAGATGCCAAGGGACCCAATACAATCCTCAGTCTAACATTTTCAATGGCACAGACTAGTGATCACACGATACTGGTGATACTCTCTAGTTACCCCTGGCAACCTTTCTCAACTGTAACGATGCTACCCTACAATAGCTTTCACTGGGCAGCTTTCTCTTCACTTAGCTGAATGCTCTGGGACCATCTGCGTCGGCAAGCATAAAAGGCCAGCCTGCCTGTGGGCCCGTCACTCTGAACACCACCTCTCTGACCCTGATTAAATACAACTTTCAATCCTTTTTGTCCTCCCTGTTGACTTCTCCTATTAAGGGAGCCCTTTGACAAAGAAAGCGGAAGAGTGGACTAACTGCCCCCAAGAAAGGTGATGTCTGATACTGCTCAACACAAGGATTAGCAAGCCAATACATAACAAAAGCAAGTTTGGGGGGAGGGGAGAGGTAAAGAAAAAAAATGGTTTTAGCTGGAGCTTTGACTAATTCAGTAGGTACACAATTCAACAAATAGCTATACAAGAGGCCTTCTTTGAAAGAAATAACTATAGCAGAACAATAATTTGGAGAGATACCTTTCAACATCTTGACATAAGGCCAGGACATTGACAAAAACACCAGATATTTGTTTTCTATCTGATTTATTTAATTAAAAAAGAAAACTTAAGAGTCAAAGACAGGAAAGGCAGAACAAAAATGAGAAACAAAGAAAATATAAAGAAATTGTAATTGTAATTTATTGTCTAATTAGAAAACAACGTAGCTTTGTTAAATGCATTAAATTGACATTAGAATACTAATTCAAATATTTAAGTAAGTTTTTAAATAAAGGTGGAAAGATGGCAACATTCTACAAAGAGCCATTTTGTGACTTATGTCTGAACTGAGAAAACTTCAAATTAAAGGGCTGGTTTCACAGGATCAATATTTAATATAAAGAACTCATTCTAACATTTTTAGGCCAATGGAAGAGTGTGAATATGATCTACAGTTCCTTAAGATAGTCAGAACTCACCAATAAGGCAGCAGATCATCACCACTTTCAGTAATGTTATCCTCTTTACCAAGTAACTCATAACCCTCTCTGTCCCCAGATCAGGCCAATCAGTGAATGAAGAGTCTGGTTAGCTCAGTCAACAAGGCAACTGTATAATACAACCTCATAACATACCTTGGAACAAACAAGACATTCACAGATGCATACACATATAATCTAAAGAAGTTTATTTAGGTCTACTTAAAAGTCTAACCTATAAAATAAAACCTGACAATACTTACTCAAATAATGGCCAATAAGAAAAGCCCAATGAGACAGGGAAGGGGGTTTGGGGGAGAGAAGGGAAAGGGAGGAGAAGGTTCCTAGGTCATGGGGAACTTTCAATGCTAAAACTGGGAAGGAAAGCCCTGGACAAATCTGAACATCACCCTAGGGAAGGAAGCCACATATAGTGAGAAACTGTTAGTACTAAACATGGTACCAGATTTTTTTCACAGAACTGAACTCATTTAATCTTCACAATAACCTTATGAGGAAATAATTCTTTGTAGATTTTTATTTATTTTAGAGAGAAAAGAGAGAATATGCATGTGCATGTGAGCAGGTAGAGAAGCAGAGGGAGAAGGACAAGCAGACTTCCTGAGAGAAGAGCCCAAACACGAGGCTCAATCCCAGGACCGAGATCAAGCCCGAGCAGAAACCAAGAGTTGGACACTCCACCAACAGAGCCATCCATGCACCCCAAGAAGATAATTTTTTTAAAATGAAGAAGCCTAGCTAATTATGAGGATAAGGACTATCAAAAGGCCGCACTGTTATAAGAAGAGGAATTTGAATCTTGGTTCACTTCTGCTTATCATATCTGCTTATCTCCAAAGCCCATTATTTTCCTGTAAGGCCATCCTGTCTCCCCAGAAGTCAGTAGAAAGAGGAGTGGAACCATCATTTTCCTTCAGAGGGCACAGCACTTGGTAAACCAAGCAAGCCCCAGCTCTACACATCCCTGACTGTATTGCTGTCCAAGAGGACTACAGAAAAACAAAGCAATGTTTGACTAATCATATGAATAAAAGGGTAACACTTTGAGAAAATTTACAGACAAAAAAATTTCCTACTTCGCTGGGAATTAATTCCTTATTGCTACATTTTCTAGTTTACTGGTGCTAGGAATTAGGTCCTACAGAGAACAAGGTAAATTGTATGTTTGGTATAGAAGGCAGGGTCAGGGATAGAGAATGACCAGAAATGTGCTCCAGAACAGGATTCAGATACAATACTGGAAAGGGGGTACCATTTTCCCTCTCTAGGGCTTGCTGATGTTTCCAACAGTTCCCACTACCAAGATACCCAACATACTGTCACTACAGTCCATGGGATCATAGCACCAACTTGGCTGAAAGGTGCACAATTGCTCTCCTCTCTAAGACGTATCAGTCAAATATGTCAGGATAGTTTTCTGCTAAAAAGCAGAAGTGAACTAAAGTATTCAAGCAGTCCAGTATCTTGGTCAAAGTTCAAGTATTTGGATAAGCATACAAAAACAAATCTACAATCCTCTTCATCATCACTGCTATTAGCTCTTAATGAGCAGATACATTCTATGTGCCATGGAACAGGCCCTGAAAAAGTAGAGTAAAATGTGGCTCTATCTTTGAAGCTTTATACTACAGAGGTAGCAAAAGGTTTCAGAAACATTAAAAAAAATTCATGACAATAGAGAAAAGCATATACTATGACATAACAAATATTACAGGAGCTCAATGCACTAAAAAATCAGAAGTGGGGGTAGGGGACCCAATACCACTTGAAGGAAGGCTAGAACACAGATAACCACATAATTAATGGAAAGAACAATCTAGACAAGTAGAAGGCAAATTAGTGAGTAATCCAACTACACCACAAGGAAATACTGAGATTAAACAAATCAGAGTAAAATTATTCTCTAGGCAATACTGAGCCACTGACAGTTTTTAGAGTAGGGGAAAATGTATTCAGGCAGTGTTTTGTTGTTGTTGTTGTTTTTTAAAATATTTTTATTTATTTATTTGAGAGAGAGACAGTGAGAGAGAGCATGAGCAAGGAGAAGGTCAGAGAGAGAGACGCAAACTCTCCACGGAACTGGGAGCCCGATGCGGAACTCGATCCCGGGACTCCGGGATCATGACCTGAGCCGAAGGCAGTCGTCCAACCAAGTGAGCCACCCAGGCATACCTCAGGCAGTGTTCTAAAAGATTAACTTGGCTGTGACAAACACAAAAGCAGAAGAGTAACACAGAAAACACACTATGTACTCACAAAGCTATTTCTCAAAAAACCTTTAATATAAATTTCTTTTTGAATCTCTCTCATATTCTAACATAAACACTCATAAAATTACTCCAGGTAAACACTGGAGTAACTACTGAAGGTAAGATGCCAGTATTTATTAGCTACATGATCTAAAATTCAGAGAAGAGTTGGTCTAAACTCAAATAGTAAGAGCCCTGCCATAATTCCAATCTATATGTATAGGCCAAAAAAAAAAAAAAAAAAAGAGGCCACATCATGCAAGACTCACATTAACAAAAGTTCATAAGAAGAAGAAATTTTGTTGGTATAGAAATCTCTCTACCTCAGGGTGCCTGGATGGCTCAGTAGGTTAGGCAACTGCCTTTGGCTCAGGTCATGATCCTGGAGTCCCAGGATCAAGTTCCACATCAGACTCCCTACTCAGCAGAAAGTCTGCCTCTCCCCCTGACCCTCTGCCCTCTCATGCTCTCTTTCTCTCAAATAAATAAATACAATTAAAGAAAGAAAGAAAGAAAGAAAGAAAGAAAGAAAGAGAGAGAGAGAAAGAAAAAAAGAAAAAGAAATCTCTCTGCCTCTCCACTGAACCTACCCCAAGAAAGTAGATGCATAGGAGATTGGGGGTAGAGACTCTGATCAAAGGAAATACTCACAGGTAGAGTATGTTCTGTAACAGAGAAACTAAAGAAGGTATAGATACATATATACAGTATGTGTGTATACACACACACACACACACACACACACACACACACCCCCCATAGTTACAAGTGACATCTGCACTAAGTATATTACTTACGGGGGCACCTGGATGGCTCACTCCAGAGCGCATGTGACTCTTCATCTCAGAGCCCCGAGTTCAAGCCCCACATTGACAGTAGAGATGACTTGATAGAAGTTCTATAAAAATTTAGATCATTACTAATTGAAGTAGAGAAAGATTTACACAGAAAGTATCAGTTGCAGTGGTTGTGAAGGCTAGTTGAATTGAATCTCTGTAGACTGAGATGAGACAAAGCATTCTGGGTAGAAAAATATGAATAGCAACAGCAGTAAAATCTGGAAAGTATTCTGTACATGGCTATCATGTGGCATTCATTCCTTTACTTCAATGAAGAAATGCCTGTTGAATCCATCCTGGTGTTTTGGTGTAGTCACATAAAGGCATCTCACAGTGTCTAGCAATATGCAACAGGAATCCAATAAAGGGACATTTTCTCCCTTTTATGGAATATTCTCTCCAGGCTTGTAAGCTCTAGAAGGGTTGTGCCAACCAGAGATTCCTGGGTCCTCCACATTATTGGGTAGGAAATCTAGATTAACTACAGTTGCAAAGTCTAAAAGAATATAAAGATCATTTGGTTTAATTTCCCAAACAACATGGGAATCTCTACCAAAACACTCCAGGTAGGAAAATAAGAAAGCTGCGATAACAATATTTAAATTTTAAATTATTTAAATTTGTAAACAGATTACCCAGCTAGAGGCAGTGTGGTATAACTAGAAAAGCATTAGATCTGAAACTTCACTTTTAGAACCTATTTCCTCAAACACAAAACTGCGTTAATACCTGTTCTGACTACCTCCTCTGAAGCCTGAGGATTATATGAGAAAATATGTTAAAGTACTCAAATCTTAAAGCACTGTACTAATATGTTCTGCTATTGTTCATGTTGGTTTATGTACATCAAAACACTAAAAACTAATTTTTAATAGATTTATACCTAAAGAGGAGAGTTAAAAATAAATTTTTGTTTTCTCATAAAACTGTAGTATTCCTCAGGCTTACAGCTTTTTGTCAAGTGAAGTGAAGAGGAAAATACAAACTATCTTCTGCTTCCAATTTTACTGTTATATCAAAATCGGGCCAATTGTTTTGCAATCTCAATGCCCTTAACTACTACCCTGGAAGTCATTTTTAGCAACAAACCAATATACTGGTACAGGTATTATTGTACCTAGAATACAGTCAGGCACATAATGGACATCCACGTTTCTCATAAACTGAAAACATTAAAAATGATTTAAATCCTATCTAAGTATACTTATATGCAAAAATGTCACCCATATTTAACTCAAAAATTTTCTTCTGCTTGTTTCTCTCTACCCTGGTCCCTCTTCAAAGTTTTGACTTGACACTTACCCACAATGGGACTTTGGGAAAGTTAACTTGACATCGCTAGTTTTCTTAATTGGAAAAAACCAATAATAATACCCATATACCTATACAAGGTTATAAAGTGAGGTGTGAGGGAGTAAGTGAGCTTAAGTGAAGATATCATATATAAAGTACATTCAAAACACATAGGAGATAGAGAGATAGATCTCTTTACTTTTCTTTTTAAGATTTTTTTTTTTTTTATTTGACAGAGAGAGATCACAAGCAGGCAGAGAGGCAGGCCGAGAGGAGGAAGCAGGCTCCCCGCTGAGCAGAGAGCCCGATGCGGGGCTTGATCCCAGGACTCCAAGATCATGACCTGAGCCGAAGGCAGCAGCTTAACCCACTGAGCCACACAGGCGCCCCTCTTTTTTTTTTTTTTTTAAAGATTTTATTTACTTATTTGACAGAGAGAGACACAGCGAGAGAGAGGGAACACAAGCAGGGAGAGTGGGGGAGGGAGAAGCAGGCTTCCGGCTGAGCAAGGAGCCCAATGTGGGGCTCGATACCAGGACCCTGGGATCATGACCTGAGTTGAAGGCAGATGCTTAACAGCTAAGCCACCCAACCCCTCTTTCCTTATTCTTAAATTACTAATAGGAGTTAGGTCAGATTTTATTATTAAAAATACCATTACAGCAAAAGGTTCACAATTATTTCCCTGTCCCAAATGCTGGTCCATCCTGGTACCCATTTAGGATACCAGCTTTATAGCACTATGGCAATGTATTTAATACCTGTACTCTCCATTATGTTACATAATACCCTATACTGGTATAGTACATAAATATTTCCTAATATATTCACACCTGTCTTCTATATGGCCATAGAAATATAAGGGCAATAAACACTGTCATATGTCAATGCCAAAGATGAAATTAGAGAGAGAAGATAATTTGTCTAAGGCTATATCATCTGGCTCATCGGTGATAGCATCAAAGTAACATTTACATCTCCTGATTCTCTATGAAGCACAATTCCTACCACAGGAATTTCATTCTTCCCTTTCTCAAACTTGATTCTCCTTTAGTACTCACTACCTAGAAGAATGGTCCATCAACTCTCACCTACTTCCAAAAGCAACCAAAAAGCAACTAACCAGTCTCTTTACTCCCAACATTACTCTTACCTACCCAACCCTCTGCAATTCCCCACTCTTCAGCCCAATTGACTTTCCTAAATTGTAAATCTGATCATGTCACTATCTAACAAAATCTCTTCTAGAAATCCCTGAGTTTTCAGGCCCTTCATAACCTGGTCCTAATTTACCAGTCTAGACTAACTTCTATCTTCCATTACCTTTACATTTACCTTTATGCTTCACCCATATATATCTTTGAACAAAACAACAGCAGTTGGGCTACATACTTGCTATTCCCTGAACCTGCAATGCTCTCTCCCCTCTCCATGCCCATCTCCATTTCGCTTATTTTTATTTATCCTTCTGGGATTGCTACAGTTTTCCATCCAGGAAGTCCTATTTCATTTCCCAAAACTGAATTAGGAATTCTTCCTAAGTGCTTCCACTATGGCCTGTATTTACATCCATCAAGGAACTTATCTCTTTGCACTATGAGTACCCATTTTTGTGTCTAACTCCTTGCCGAGCTATGAGCTAGCTATTTGAAGGCAGCTATTGCAGCTTAGCAGTGTCCACCACACTGACAGGTGCTCAACAATAATTTGAAATGAATCAGGTTGACTGCTATTTGTCTTCCAAAAAATTATTTGCTTATTTAGTCATTTACTACTATATTTTAAGTTATACTTTCAACTATTTACATATCGAATTCTCTTTTGCTTAATCTAACTTGCTAATTTCTAAGAATAGCTACTTCTCCAAAATATCAGAAGGCAGAATATTGAACATTAAAGAAAAACTATGTATTCTACTGGAGCATTTCAAGGAAAATGACAATCTGAAATACTACTGACTTATTTAGTTGTGCTGCTTATATTTATATGTAAGTTACTATGCCAAACAGTAAACTTCTCCACCTTGTATTTATAATTTCAGTATTATTGTGTCTGAAAATGATTCTTTTCTTCTAAAAAGTTATCTTAAATTTGATTTTACCTTAAAAAGCAGTTTGTTTTCTAGAATAATGCATTCCAATTTTATACTGTAAAATAAAGGAGAAAATACGGTTTGACATACCTATCCTATTTGAAATATCAAATAGAATGTGGTTCACCTTAGAGACAACTTTTTTCCCTAACTGAGATATATCTATCATGTTTTAGTGAGTTCTTACAGGGAAATTAGCTATTATAAATTATTCAACAGAACGAATGCTTTCCCCCATTCCTCACTATTCACTAAAAGAAAAACAGAAAGAGCCAACACTGGATTCTAGTCTACAGTGAATATATATGAAAAAAAAAATAGTTGCCCTCACTGATCAATCATGGCAGAACCTTCAGGGCACAGTCACAGCTAACAAGCAAAGCAAAATCACCACCACCACCACCACCATGCTTTTAAAAAGGAAAGAAAAAAAGTGAAAATGATAAAGATTAGTTAGGTTTTAGAGAAAAAAATCTTGGCAAAAATAATTCCCTATCATGCATTACCTCTTAATATATGAAGATTAAAGGTCCCTCTCACTTTTCAGGAAGTTTGCTATAAAGGAAATCGTGTTTAAACACATTAAGAATTGTCTTTTAAAGAACTCACAAGGATAAGCTATTTAAAAAGTAATCTTTAAATATAAATATTCTGTACAAATTGAGCTATTTTTTTTAAAAGCCACTCTGCCTAAAATTAAATACAACTGTTATTATACCATATTGTATTCTGCATAAAGTCCAGGTTGTTCTAAATAAGAAATGTATCTACTGAAAAATTATGGGTTAGGGTAGCCTTTTTTTTCAAAGACATTCCAGCACAATGAAAGTTGGCTTCCTTACAGTTCACTCCACAAGTACTTGACCTGTACCACAAAAAAGATCAGGCTATCTTTGCAAAATTGCTAGTTACAAGAAGTAAAAAGACTAAAAATGTAAGTCAAGCTGAGCAGCAACCATATGGCTGTACAAAGCACCACTGGGAAACAATAGGCATACCTAAAAATGCTTAATTTAAGGTAAATTCTTGTTGGTTAATGGACTGCAAAATAAATACAATGACAGTCAAGATATGCAGGATGGAAAGTTTAGAGACAAAGCAGACAAACATTACAGTCATGTAATCATATCTCACAATTTTACGGCAAACTTCATACTATGCAATAATCCAGTCTAATGTACGGTTTTCTGTGAATTAACAAATGAAAACACTGGAAACCAAGCTAGACTAGTTAATGTTCCCATCTGAACTTTGATCAACATTTTGCTGATACAGTTGTACAGCAAAGAATGAAAAGCATTTCAGTAGCCACTCTGGACAATTTTTGTTGTTGTTTTCCAATCAACCATGTCTGCAGAAAAAGCACGCTAACTCTTCTAGCAGAGTCTACAGTGCAGTCTGAATAGTTGTTCCATAGCTTAGTAAGTATGTAGTATGTGTGCATATAAACTCAGTTTAAACCCTGAAAGCATGGATCTTGAACACTGCACATTCCTTTCTGTGGCACTTATAATTTACAAATGAACCACAAAATGGTAGTTTTAAAAACTGAGGATAGTTTTTAAAATAAGCTCTTTTTAAAAAAGCAAGTAATATTTTGCCAAAAAAGAGCACTTGGATTAAAGACTTTCCAAAGTAATTACAGCCAGTAGCACACAACGCAGAAATAATTTTATAGGGTGAGACTGGCCAGATGACCTGCCAATTTTACACAAAGGTTTAGAATTTTCCAAGGAAGGCCTTCTAAAAATCTTAAAATCTGCTTGCTTAATATGCTTAAATTTTATAAGGTAGACCTGTGATATCAAGATTAAAACGAATACATATAAATTTCAAATGGATAACTCATCAATTCTTTTATAAACTGTATTATTTGTACGTAATGAACTTCCTTCAGAAATAATCCTAAATTTCCCAGCATAATTCTTCCCAACGTTTTGGGAAATCATAAATGTTAATCATAGCATTTTGAGCACTTAGGGATTCTTTAAAAAAAAAGGAATATGCTTTTACATAATAGATAAATAAACATATATGACTCTCATGATTGCTTTTCCTTCATGGTATTTTCAAGTGTGAGGGCCAAACTTGTCATTGAATCTGGCTTTCCTTAATGCAAAACCATTTAGTGTGCTGATACAATGAATTGGTTTCTGGAGTTCAAATCTAATTTCATGCTTTTGTTTAAGCATATGTAAATCTTTTAATTTGAAAGCAATTCTTAATAGATAAAATTAATATGTAAATGTAAACTGTAAATATAAAATACACGATTTGAAATAACTTGAGGCAGCAAGCTCTAGATTTCCATTAATATCTCTGCAACAATTAGAACATGTTTTTAATAAGAGCTTCACTATGTCATCCTGTCATCTTGGCTTTACTGCATTAATACGAGAGAACGCGCTATCGGGAAGAAGTTTAAAAGCACTAGCTACATAGAATACACAATTTGATATAAGGACTTTGTATCACACAGCATTAACAGACCAAATAGCAAGAGAAATACATATTGTGTCCAGGATTGCATAAGCATACATTTGCTCCTTTGAGAGTGCTGTCAAGTACCGTGGGAAGCAAGGAAGTGCCTCCATACATACAGCACAGAAATTATATACCTGAAACACAATGGATCTATTTATAACTCTCTCGTCAAAGCAACACATCACATATAAATTTCCATTTACCAAAGACACGAAAGAAAAACTCAATCATTTGGCAGAAAAACAATATATAATTTGACCTTTTTTGGAAATTTTAAGGGATTGTATGTAGACAGCACCAGAACGTATTTTTAATTGTTACTCATTTTGTTTAATACCAACTTAAACAAATAAGCAGTTTATACGTTTCTTATTTTAGCAGCCAAATATCTGGGATGCTACTGGAATACTCTATGCAGCTACCCTATAAAAAAAGCAAGTTCATTATTATTTACTCAGATATTAAGCCTATCTTGATACACAGAAGAAAAAAATACTAATGGAAAAAATCTGAGAAAATATCAGGATCAGTAAGGTAACACCAAACCACATATTTTAACAGGACCCCCCCCCCAAAAAGTAACAGTACAATGTTTCAAGAATGAGAATTATATATTCTGAATGATCCTAAACTGATGAGCCACTGGCTTAGGGGAGAGCTCTATTGATATTAGCCACCTTCATTAGGTAGTCAGCATCTTATTTATCTAACCCTGGGGTTAAACATTTTATTGCAGAAGTCAATTTGGAAGTTATAAAATTCTTCTGTTGGGGGTTGTTATTTGGTGGGTGGGGAAGGGATGCAGTTAAGAAAATCAGTGAAATCTCCAGAATGAACAGCCTGGCACTTTAGTATCTCACTGGGCACCCAGGAAAGCAATACTATAGAAAGCAGGTTACCGTTTATGATAGTTGTATTTTCTGTGTTATCTAGAGAAAAACAGGTTCATCCATGCAAAATGGACTGTTTTAGAAGATATTGCTGCTAAAATGAAAGACTTTTCAAAAGGAAAAAGTGATTATTCCAGATGAAATGAGAAGCTCCAATGTCAACCTTACTTCCTGAATCAGCAAAAATCAAAGCTTTACTCAGAATAGGAAATTGGAGATTTTCTTTTAATTTACATATCTTTTTTGCTGAGTATGGTTTAGCTGAAATATGAGAGAACTTCTAAGAGACAGCACTTCTCATTTCCAACCACGCTTTTTGCTATGGCATTATAAAATACCACTACTTGGAACTAAGAATACATCAATTTTACTAGCACTAATGTAGAAGAATCAAGAGTTTAAGTCAGAAATAGCTTCCCATTTATAGCATTTTGTTATACACTCATTAGCCAGGCCAATACCACACCAAAATACCCAGTTATAAAGTAAAAATTTTAGCTATCCCCAGGACATATCTAAATTGCTTAAGGTTTGGCATATAAAAAGCAAAATTTCTAAATGAGCCTTAAAATCAAAAAAACAAGAAAAATATCTTTACTCCAGATACCTTATTGTCATGTATATACAATTATTATGTGTATGAATCCTTTAATAAAATGAATGATAAGTCCAAGAGTATTAAGAAGCTTGGATAAATTTCAGAAATTATTCTGTTAAGTGAATTAGTTGTTTTGAAAACATAAATTTTGTAATAACACCTGAACATACATCTAAATTGTTGACAAATATGTACCTCTTGTCTATTTTTTTTTGCACCGACAATTTTATTTTATATTAAATGTGTTTAAACCTAGCTGGACTGCTTTACTGAGAGTAATAATACCCCAAAATGGTGGTTTGTTAGACAAAGAACAAATTTTGTTCAATTTCATCTATTTTGGAAGAAATTATGTTGTCTGCCCATCCTATCCCTTCCTTTGCTACTCCTACAGCTTCTTTTCCTTTATTTTATTCTAGTTGTGAAGTATAGAATGTATTTCCCCTCACGTAAACATTGTTTTATATGAATTTATTTGGCAAATATAAAATACATTATTTGTTTTATTAAGTGACATGAAAATAATTTTAAAATTTCTTATTAATAAACCTTTCAAACATCAATACTTTATTTTGTCTGGCCTTTATATTAACACTACAAAAATTCTGCCTTCTGCCGTAATTAGTAAGTATAAGGGAAGTTTTATTTATCTGCGTTATAACACAATAACATAAAAAAATCAGGTTAACATAGGTAGAATTTGGGTAATTACCCATTTTTAATCTATAAAAGACAAACTCTCTAACAACATGTAAATGACACATACACCTTTACAAATACAAATTTTATATTCTTAGAAACTAAATTAAATTTGTAACAATTGCAAGCAAAAAATATACTGAATTTCTTTACTATGGGAAAGCAAACAGGACCTGAACTAGCCTTCAAAACACAAACCCCATCATGAAAACAGGTAAGAAGAGTTTTTAAAGATTTTTCTCCATTTGTTCTCGTCATATAATAAGTCAGAAGTAACACTCACAGATTCCCATGTGTCCTACAAGACATATTAATAATTTTTAGGCCCCCAAACCTCACCAGCAACTTACTGTCTTCAAATGATGTGGAAATTAACACTTAGGGCTAATGTTGATACTATTATCCTAATAACTGGCTTTTAATATAGCATTTTGCCTCTGAAATAACTGGACAGTTTATATTTTAAAGCAATTATTAGTTTAAATCTGCTAGTTCCTGCAATCTTAAAATAGAGCTGAAAACCTCACTACTGCCATTCGATAGAGCTGGTGACATACTTAAATATGGTGTATGCCCTTTTTCTACTTTAATATCCAAGGAAACAGTCAAATGTTTTCCATTTTATTTTGATGCCTACTGACCATATCGTAATGGTTCCCATACATTTTCCTTTAATATGGATATTTAAAGAAAAAACAGTAAAAAAATAAAGAGTCTTTATTTAAAAGCTTTATAAATAAATCTCATCCTGAACTAAATGTACAGATGAAGCACAATGCAGTTAAAAGGCAGACTGCCTCCATTATGGATATATGATGTAGAATACCAACTTCCCCCAACTTTAAAGGGTTTGAACAGACCAATTTTATCAAACATTTTTGTGATAAAATATAACTTCTTCTACAGTGTACAGAGGCTAAGGGCTGGTCAATAATAAAAATGACAGTGTATGGCCTAGCCTTATAAAAGCTGGTTTTCATAAACCGAGCTGAAATATATTTGCTGTTTTCTATGGCAGTATCCCATGCTTAAAACCCTTCCTTCCTGCCTTTGTTCAGCTCTTTTGCTGGCAACCAAGTGCTTTCTTTTGGTTCAGCCTAGTAAAAAGCCAAAGGACTAGAACATGAGGGTCATCAAGGTCTACAAGGTAGATGAACAAACCAACAAAGCAACATCACAGGGCAAAGAGCAAAGGCATTACAATAAGAATCTAATTACAACAAAAAGAAAAGTCTATATAAAACAGTCATAATTACAAAAAATAGTAAATTGCGAGAATGGTTGCTTTGTTTTTATATTCGATGATGCTCTTTTTAATAAGAACTGAAACCAAGGACATTAAATAATTATTTTCAAATTCAAGTGAAGTCAGTCCTGCAGTGCATGCAATAACACAATGATCTATTAACTAGGAAACATTATGCCTAAATCTGTGTGTGAGTGAGAGTGTGCTACGAATCCTTTGGCATTTTCTAATTAGTAATGAATTCTTTTAAGTCTATGTAGAACACTGACTCCTCCAATTTGTTGTATTGTTACTGAAGTTTAAAAGCAGAAATAACTACAACTATGAAGAACTCTGAGCCACACGGTAGAAATAATCAACATAGAAAATAACTACAGAATTTGCTTACTTTTTAATCCTATGAGGGAAGAATGTAAATAATTTCATAATTACTTATAAAAAGCAGCTTTTCCTGCTTTTGTTTTTCCAAACACTTTCTTACTGATGTAACAGTGGGCAAAAAAAATACTAGATATTAATGAAGCTGCTATTTTCCTTTTTAAGTCTTCATTGCGATCATAATGTTAATTGCTGCCATCACATTCATTCTTATGCCAACCCTGCAGTAGGGCAAATGGGATTTTGATGATTTGAAGCACAGAGTGAAATAGTTGGAATGATCAATCAGGTGAGACACACAGGCTTCTGAATAATAGCAAAAGAATGAAATCTGATTTTGGCAAAATCAAAACCAAATTTTGCCTTTAATAAAGGCTATTTTCAAAGCAGGTGGATAGACAAAGTTTATTATTAAGCAGTTTTCTGGTATCACACACAAAAAAACATTATTACTACGTTGAGCTAAGGTTTCTTCTTCCATTTTCCCTTCTCCTCAAGGAATATTCAAACACAAAGAAAAAAGAGCCAAATAGATAAACTACACCACTGTATAAGGGGAGAAAAATTATTGAGCAAGATATAGCACATCTCAACATTGTTATACATTATCTTAGCACGTATATTGTCCAGAAACACCTCACAGAAACATATGAAAAGCTATGAGATACACAGAAAATTTAAGTATACTTCAAGCTAATGGGCAAAAGTTCGTTTCATTTTCTTTAGTGGTTTAAAAAAAAAGTAATGTTATAATAGTATTGCAAGATGGTTACTGACAAATCTGGTCAAATAGGATAGGGTCAGTTCTGACTTTGAGAACAGATGCTATAAATAAGGAATCTCTCCTTTTTTTCTAGAGTGCTAATCTCAAGGACAAAAGACGATAGCAGAAGTCAAGATTGATAATACTGTTTGCTGACCACCAAGACAATCAGAAAACAAAATAAACTCTGAAAGCTAAATAGGTAAGATTTTTATATGTCCACAAAAATATCTCATAGGCTTTTGAAGCACCAGTAAGAAATAAACATAAAAGAGGTTTGCCAACCAGCAAGAATTATACACACGAAGGGTTATTATCACTTTGCCTTTAAATGTCTCTTCTATAATGTAATTCAGCAAACTGATGATTCAATGAAAATATCTCAACAATCTGATCCTGACTCAAATACCAACTTCTTCAAAAAGCCTGCCCTGATTTCTTGAGAAGAAACTGATTGTTTACTCTTTAATGATAGATCTTTTATATTTAACTTAAATGCATATCGCATCTCTTCTATGATGTTAAAAGCTCCTTGTAGGCAGGAACCATAGGCAGGAACCATGTTTTATTTATCTTTGTGTCTGCTGTGATACCTAGATGTTAAAATTTTATGAGTTATTTTATTAAGTACCATATTCCCAGATAATATTTACCTAATCTTTGTATGAAAATATAAAACAGACAGGTCATAAAGTTCATGACTCTGAGAGGTTTACAGACAGTTAAGGAGATGGAAACTTTTTTTGGAGATATATTTATTTGAGAGAGAGAGTGTGTGTGTGCAGATGTGCTGGGGGGAGGGAGGCAGAGGGAGAGAGAGAATCCTCAAGCAGACTCCCCACTGAGGGCAGAGCCCCATGCGGGGCTCATCCCAGAACCCTGAGATCAGATGTGAGCCAAAATCAAGAATCGGCTACGTAACCAATTGAGCCACTGAGGTGCCCCAAGGAAATGGAACATGTAAGTAAGAAACAACACAACAATTATCTTAAAGAATGGCTTTGTTAAAAGATACAGTCAAGGTGAGGGAGGTTGAGGGAAAGGAAGGAGAGTACAGCAGGAAAACAGAATCCTAAACATGTGGATAGGTGTACTACCTATTCATGAAAACTTAAATATTGCTAGAAAAGGCTATTCACAAAATTCACAATTGGCTTGTGAATTTGAGAGGAATATGGCTAATGACACACTTCTTAGAGAAGTATTATCATGTAAAGCCAAAGTATAATCTCATTCCAGTGGGGGTACATTGACTCAAAGCATGAAAGCAGGGGCATTAGAAGTTCATGTTGAAGGGCACAGGGTTATCTTGGGCCTTGTTACTGGGTTTGGTTGCCTTTTTCTTAAGGAACTCCAGGTTGGGTGCCCAATCTTCAAAGAGCTGCTATATACAGCTTGACTAGTGTTGATTTCCTATTAGAAATGCTTTTGGTGAGTGAACTTTCTTCAACAAGCTAGGTGGGAGGAGCTGAAATAACAGCAGTGAAATGGTCCCTAGAGGCAACTTCTGGGAGATAGGCACCCCTCTTGAAGAAGTTCAAATTGAAGGCGTTTGAGTGAAAGCATGTCTATGAAACAACCTCAAAGGCAAGAGATTATGAGACTCAGGAGATGAAGGATGTTTCTGAAGCAAAAATGTAACAACTGAAGTGGAACTGATAAATGATTTTTCAACTTAGCCTTTCATCCTTCCAAGGTAGATAAATTGAGTAGCTGCACTGTGCTATGCATGGGTCTTCCAGATGAGGCTTACTATATGCTTTGCGTAGGCATTAAAAATCCCATAGCACTTTAGATAAATAAAAGGTAAGGAGATAGCCTGTGAGCGTTGGTTAAAATATGTTTTAAAATATAACCTGGAGTTCCTTGGCTTGCATAAATCCTTTAGCCTGGTTAGTTGACATATGGAGATAAAATATGAAAAAAAAATCACTTTAAAATTGTCTTGAAATCTAGTTCTACACGTAAGAGTTATTTTTAAAATTATATGGAACCTTTGAAAAGATTAATACTGCAGGTAAAACAGTGTAGCATTCAATAAAAAACTGTTTAAAGAATAGCTAAACTATTTCCATGTAGTTACCCTAAGAAACTTAAATGTCAAATACAAGAGTCCTGAAAGAATCTCTTAAGTTCTCAAAAAGACTTCTTAAAGCATATTTCATTTAAGAAATTATTGAGTGTACAATGTGTATATGATTCTGCATCAGATGTTACCATGTGCTAGATTTTGGTGTCATAACAAACAGAAAACTACTTTACCTCTTTAGTATCCATTCCCTTTCTTTGGTATAAGGACAGTGTTTTGTTTTTAAGATTTTATTTATTTATTTGACAGAGAGAGATCACAAGTAGGCAGAGAGGTAGGCAGAGAGAGAGGGGGGAAACAGGCTCCCTGCTGAGCAGAGAGCCTGATGTGGGGCTCGATCCCAGGACCCTGAAATCATGACCTGAGCTGAAGGCAGAGGCTTTAACCCACTGAGCCACCTAGGCACCCCTTGTTTTGTTTTTTTTTAAAGATTTTATTTCTAGGACAGTGTTTTTTATTGGAAAAATCATTCTGTTTGGTTTGGATGGTGATGAGTGATGATCACTCCTCTCTACCTCACTCATCTCTTCACATCCCTATTAGAGGGGTCAGGACACAATTCAAACCTCACCAATCCAGGCATCAGATCCCACTGATAAAATCAGGTATAACCCAAGCTGAGTGAATGAAAGAACTTCCCAGAGCTTTTTACCAGAATTATCAAAGAGGCACTATCTCTGAGACATAGGTTTTAATGATCTTGGAAGTAAGTCTGAAGCTGCTGAAAGCCATTTTTTCTCCAACTAGAGCAGCCTAAGAATGAAGCCAGCACAGAAGAAAGTAGAACTGAGAAAAGGGAAGAGAGTTAGTATTAATGGTTGAATCTCTAGAATAGATCTAGAATGATCAGGTGTTCTAAAACCAGATAAATGCCTAGATATATCTTTCTCCCACCCCTTCCTTTGGATCAGATTTCTGTTATTTGCAAGCAGGAGCCCAGGTTATTAAACACCTCTCCACCACCTATTCTTTTGATCTTATCAACTACCTGTCATTCCTTTATACAGTGTCACTCTGCTACTCCCAGTAATTCCTTGCCTCCATTGCAGTACTAAAAGATGGTAGATGAATGCCAGAGCTGGGGATGTTTCTGTCTACTTTGTTACTTTACCCAGTTACTAAATTAGGTAAGTAATATAGGATTTATAGACAAAAACTACAGAATCAGTTCTTAAGGTATCCTAATCTCCAAAATTTCAAACCAAGTTATTTGACACTTAACTCTTGTCTACAATGAAGAAAAAAATAACATTTGCAGAAAGTCCCCTCAGTAAAAAGCCTAACTATAACTAACAACAACAAAAAAGCAATCTTTATAAACATACGATATCACTAAATCCAACAGGAAATTCAAAACCCCCCCCCAAAAAAGAGAAAGTCCTGGTTTTCTACATTTATCCCAGATCATTTGCTTAAAATTTGCTGAGGAAAATGATGCACATAGAATTATTTTTAATCCCTGTCCTTAGAAATTAAGAGTAAAATGAAACAATCCATACACAAATAAACTTGAAGAGCTTACTAGGTTGCATTAGGGGAAATTTAACATTTGGAATAAATAATATACATTAAGTGCAATCACTTATATCCTTACAAGAAGAGGCAGGGGGAGATCTGAGACACAGAAAATAAGGCAATCTGACATATATTTGATGGTGTTGTACTTAAAGACTGGAGTGATGTGACCACAAGCCAAGGAATACTGGCAGCCATCAGAGCCAGATGATTATCCCCTAAAGTCTCCAGGAGTGCAGTTATGCTAATGCCTTGATTTTTGCTCAGTGATACTGATTTTGAACTCCTGGCTTCCAGAACAATGAAAGAATAAATTCCTATCATTTCTTAAAAAGATTTTATTTATTTGTCAGAGAGAGACACAGCAAGAGAGAGAACACAACTAGGTGGAGTGGGAGACGCAGAAGGAGGCTTCCCGCAGAATAGGGAGGCCAATGCCAGACTTGATGACCTGAACCGAAGGCAGACGCTTAATGACTGAGTCACCCAGGCGCCCCTAAATTTCTATCATTTTAAGGAAGGAAGTTTGTGGTCATTTCTCAAAGCAGCAAAAGGAAACTAATACAAATACTATGTTGTAGATATTCTTAATTTTAAGAATATTTGGTTAAATGATATTTATACACGAATCTTTTTCAATTTTTAGTTGAGGTACACTTGACATATAAGATTGTTAATTTCAGGTGTACAACTTAACGATTTGACAATTATATACATTACAAAATACCACAAAAAGGGTAGTAACCCCCTTACTGTACAAAGTTATTACAATATTGACTTTATTCCCTACACTATACTTTTCATATCCACAATTTATTTTATAACTAGAAGTCTGTACTTCTTAATCTTTACCTAAAGTATTTTTAAAAGAAGTCCTTACGAATTCTGCATGCAGACGCACCTGGGTGGCTCAGTGGGTTAAGCGTATGCATTCGGCTCAGGTCATGATCCCAGGGCCCTTCTCCCTCTCCTTCTGCCCCCTCCCCCACCACCCCTACACTGTTCATGCTCTCTCTCAAATAAATAAATAAAACCTTGAAAAAAAGATTGTGCACGCAAAATTAAACCACAAAAGCATTAACTAATTCAGGCAAGAATCATCAATGGATGTTAAAACCAGCTGGTTACAGTTAGTTGGAAAACAGGATATTCACAGCATTTTAAAGTATCTCCCCAAAGACTGTTCACAAAATGCTATAAAATTACCTTTACTGGGGAGAAATCTAGTGAAATCACCTTAATCAAATGATCCAAGTTAATGCCCATTACAGGACAAGGTAAAACATGAACCTCCTAATGTGATGCACTCAGAACGTGTTATCACTTCCATGGTATTTCTGCCAAAAAATGATCTAAACAAGACAAGCTCAAGTTAAAGGACATTCTATAAGACAACTCACCAATACTCTAAAAGTATCACTAACATGAAAAATTGACAAACTATTCATGAGTAAAGAAGACTCATGATACAGAAAGTTAATACTGGATTCTGCAGCAGTCTGGGAATAGATTGCTATGAAAGGGATGATTTGAAACAATTGGTTAAAATTTTAATTTAGAGTCTATATTAGACACAAAAAAATTTAACTGAATTTCCCAACTATACTACAGCTATATAGGATAGTGTTAAGATACTTAAACTATACATTTTCAAGTATTTAGAGATAAACAAGCATGATGTGTGTGCAAATTATTCTCAACTAATCCTCAAAATGTAATAATAATAAATTGTGTGTGCATGTGTATGTGTGTATTGTGTGAGCACAGGAGTGGAAGGAAGGAGTAATTTTTTTAAAGATTTTATTTATTTATTTGACACAGAGAGAGAGATCACAAGTAGACAGAAAGGCAGGGAGAGGGAGAGCAGGCTTGCTGCTGAGAGAGAACCGGATACGGGGCTCGATCCCAGGACCCTGAGACCATGACCTGAGCCCAAAGCAGAGGCTTAATCCACTGAGTCACCCAGGTACCCGGAAGGAGAAATTAAGCGAGAAGGCAGTTTATGGCAAAAATGGTAAACACTTATTAAACATCTAAGTGAAGGTATTATTTGGGTTCACTGTGTTATCTCTGTTAAGTTTCTACAGGTTTGAAATACTTCTAAATAAAACATTAGAAAAACCCAACTTGGATTGGACATTTGATCTCACGGGGAACCAAGGTATAGAGCAGTCTACTTTCAGATCTAATAGGAAGTGCTTTATGCCATTAACACTACATATTCAGTAATGATTAAAAATAAAAACAGGAAACCCAACATGAGAAAATGCCATGTCAAAACACTGCTTAGATTATCTATAATAGATAGAAAAACGTAATTATTTTTATGCGCTTTTCTTTTGCAACTTAGTTGACAACATAAGAAATATATGTTGATTTTTTTCCTTTTACTTTTAAGTAGGCTGTACACCGAACATGAGGCTTGAATAACAACCCCAGGACCAAGAGTTGCATGCTCTACTGACTGAGCTGGCCAGGCACCCCACAAGCTGATATTTTAGTAGTAAAAATGAACTTGTTTCAAAATTGTCATCTCTCAAAACATGAAATGCATTAATTATATAAAATATGTCAAAGAATAGAATAAATTTGACCAAATGAGTGATCCAGTTTACTATTCAAGTTATAAAAATATCAATTTAATATAATTTTTTAAATCCCACTATTTCTATAATATAAATCTGAATATAATACTAATACTAAACTTAATTACTTGGACTGAATTCTTTCACAGAAGTAATTTATCTTGAATAGATAAACATTACTCTCAAGAGGTTTTTTTCTCACTTTATTACACAACATAACAAGCCAAAAGCAGCAAAATGAAATAAAACAACAAGGACACATCTGAATAAGAAGTATTCTCCACAAATATATCATCGTACACATGTATCTAAAACTTGTATAAACTTATTTCTGAATGATTCACACATATATTCTAAACAAGAGAATGCAATTAATAAACAGATGTGCTTTCATAGATTTAACAAAATATTTAAAAAGATGGCTTTTATTTAAATAATGCAACTTGAAAAACTTGATGTTAGTCTTATAAAAACTTGATTTGCTAGTGTTTGGTTCCCCATAAGAATGTTACGATTTATCACTCAACAAAATGTTGTAAAATTAAGAGCAAGTTATTTGCGTATACACCTAAATCAGTTCTTTCTCAAGTAACATGAGGTCTCTGAAGACACCTGGGCTGAATTAGAATATACTCCCTCATCAGTCCAACTCTGTCCAGATCTCATAACCAGGAACAAAATATAGTCAAGGGAACCTTGCAGGAGGGACAAAAAAGGTATCATTAGTAAACTGTAACGCTCTCAAAAAAGGGCCATCATTGTGGGTGTTTTAGATCTCCCTCTACATCTGCAGAAAACTTGTGTACATAGTGGGAACTTCACAGCCTAACTTACTAATAGACAACAGGCCTGGTGACAGAAGTCAAACTTTTCTTCCAAGAATAATGTTTTAGGAAATAACAAAAATAAAAATACCCTTCAAATTTAAAATGATTTACATATGAATGTACTTGAACATCTGTGATCACATTACTTTGAAAGGCAGGTTATTTCCTTGAGAGAGCTTATCTATCTATAGCAATCCACATACACTTAATCTGGAAATGGAACAGGAATGGAGATGTGCTTTAAACCCCTAAACCATTCCCAAATTGGGAATACTGTCTTATGTAAATTAATATTGGTCCGTATAAAACACATAATACAAACCAGTAGTACCTCACACTATCAAAAAACAATTACTGAATCTGACCTAGTAATTCTCTTCCATCTTAACACTTAAGCAATAAAAAAAGATGACTTATCCTTTTATCAAAAGAATACAGGAAAAGGTATGAAATGACTTGAAACTGGAGATGACTGAGGTTTTTATTTCTCTTTATATCTTAAGTTTATGCTCTTTTGTTTGCTAGAAATTACAGTTACATTAGAAAGAGCAGTTTAAATACCTCTATGAAGAGTTCTCTCAAGTATTTGTTGACATATCAACAATTTATCTATGAGGCTTTGGTCTCAAAAAAAACCTTGTTTATGGACTCTAAAAATTTAATTTCATATAATTTTCATGTGTCATGAACTATCCTTTCAGTTTTCTTTTTAGCCACTTAAACCTGTTAAAACCATTCATTACGAGGCAGTACAAAAACTGGTGGATTAGATGTGGCCTATGGGCTATAGTTGGTTGGTTCCTGTTTTTGTTTGTTTGTTTAAGATTTTATTTATTCATTTGAGAGAGAGAGAGCCTGAGCAAGGTATGGGGCAGAGGGAGAAGCAGGCTCCCATCCAAACGGCAGCTGGATTCGGGGCTTGATCCTAGGACTCCGGGATCCTGACCTGAGCAAAAGGAAGACACTTAGAACTGACTGAGCCACCTAGGCACTCCTGCTGATTCCTGTTCTCAACCAAGGCTGTACATCAGAATCACCTATGAGCTGAAATAAAGTCCTATGTCTCTGCCATATCAACATGCCTGGGCCCTATCTTTAAGAGTATGAGGTAAGGAAAAATATGATGAAAATATATTTGAAAAATTTTCCAGATAATTCTAATGCATAGCCAAGGTTGAAGAGTACAGAACTTAAAAATCAAATGGGACGCTTCTTTTATCTAGGCAGACTCCTATTCTTTCAAATTCCTGGTCTCTATACCATGCACTGTTCAGAACTGGCACAGAGTAAGTGCTCAGTGTTCTTTCTCCCTTTCCATGTTGTGCTATACACACTAATTGCTCAATACAGATCTCATTAACAGAATTCACACAGAACACATCCCTATTCTTAAAAGAACTTACAATTTAAGAATAAGGCATGCACACAATTAAGAACACATATAAACTGAACGAAAGAAACATGTATAACAAAAAAACTATCAACACAATATACTGCTATTTTCCGAAATGTGCCTACCAAAAACAAAAACAAAGGATTGTATTCTGAGAATTATGTTCTAGGTAACAGAAAAAGTAGTAACAGTTACAAGATGCTAAATATAAATTACTACCTATTTGATATAAGGCCCATAACACTGAGATCATCTCCCTCATCTATTAAGTATAGCTTAATTATCACTTGCTGACAAAGATCATAGTACTGATCCTTCAAGCTTCTCCAGGACTACTGATGAATGCCTTGGGGTAGGTGAAATGCCCCAAAATGTACTATTATACAACTATTTAAACTCAGGGTCTGTTCAGTTTAAATAAATAATGAGTACCCAACCATTGTTATTTCAGGAAGCTCTAAACAATTAAGGTAAGAAAATGGAGAAAGACAACTACCTCTTCAAACCACAGAAATTATGTGTTTTTTTAAGTTTTCTTTCTTTCTTTCTTGTTTCTTTCTTTTTTTAAAGATTTTACTTACTTCTTTGAGAGAGAGAGAGAGAGAGCACATAAGCAGGGGGAGAGGCAGAAGCAGTTTCCCTGCTCAGGAGCTCAACATGGGGCTCAATCCCAGGACCCTGGGATCATGACCTGAGCCAAAGGCAGATGCTTAACCAACTGAGCCACGAAGGTGCTGAAAATTAGGTATTTTTTAAAGCCATAAAAATTTTGGTTTTCATTAATCATCTTAGTTTTGAATTATAATACTGTAAAATAGGACGCACAATTTTTAGTAAGATGTTCGATAGAAAATTTAACTATGAGCAACTTAGAGGGTTACGATATAGTATATATTAGGGAAAAAAGCATAAAGGAAACTAGATCCCCAAAACAAACCAACAAATTTAAAACATCTGGAAATACACCTAATAAGTAATATGCCAACTTACATTAAGAAAATCATAAAGCTTACTGAGGGACATAAAAGAATATCTAAATAACTCATTTTTTCATCCTAAATGTTCTAAACTCCTCACTTAAAAATGCCAATTTGCAACCAAATCAATTTATATTACCAGTAAAATTCCAATTAAAATCCCAGTAGGGGGCGCCTGGGTGGCTCAGTGGGTTAAGCCGCTGCCTTCGGCTCAGGTCATGATCTCAGGGTCCTGGGATGGAGGCCGGCATCAGGCTCTCTGCTCAGCAGGGAGTCTGCTTCCCTCTCTCTCTCTCTGCCTGCCTCTCCATCTACTTGTGATTTCTCTCTGTCAAATAAATAAATAAAATCTTAAAAAAAAAAAATCCCAGTAGGATTTTATTAATGTGACAAGAAAAAGCCTAAACTAATTCAAATATGATAACAAATAGGACATGTCCTACACCAAATCACAAAACATACCATATAAAGCTACAATAATCACAGCTACACAATTAAAACAAAAACAAAGACAAATAAATTTAAAAAAATCCAAACCGAGGCCCAAGTAGCTATATAAGTTTACTGAATCCATTCATTCATTCAATAAATATCTATAGAACTTTGTTCTAGGCTCTAGGAATAAAGCTACAGGGAGAACAAAAAATGACAAGATGCTTATATCCTAATGGAGAGAAACAAAAAAATTATGTGGAAAATTCAGAACATTTTTTTAAGAAAAGTCAGTATCATCCTCAGACTCAGAAATTGGTATGTATGTATTTTCTTTCTGCATATTAATAAAAAAAATGCCCGCTCCTTGGTTTTTTCAAAAGAAAACTGACATTCTACTATATGTCCTCTTTTTCCATTCAATATATTCAGGACATTTTCCCATTTTATTGAGCATTTAACTTGACCTTTTTAATTATTGAATTTCATTGTTTGGATGTACCTTACTTAATTAACTATTGTCCTATTGTTGATTGTTTAGGCTATTTACATAAAGGAGTTTTGAGCCATTAATCACTATAATATTCAATTACAAGTTCCCACTTTTTCCACATATAATTGGACTATCAGAAAAGTGGATTTAGATATGCACAAGTATAAAATAAATATTTTCTAGTGATATATTTCCTTCTTTTTTGAAATGAGTTTTATAATTTATATAAAATAAAACTCAAAACTTATAATTCTAGAAGTATTTTAAAAATAAAATATAAAGTCCTGTAATATCCACAATTAAAATATAGAACAGTTTCATGCTTACAAAAAAATTACCCCCACACTTCACAAGTCCCTTCCACTTATATCCTGGCAACCACTGGTCTGATTTCTATCTCTAGTTTTGCCTTTTGCAGAATGTCACAGAATAGATTTATAGAATATACCGCCCACTGTATCTGACTTCCATGACCTAGCATAAAGCTTGAGAGACTCTCCCAAGTTATGGAATGTATCAGTTAGTAATATCTTCCTTTGAACAGATACACCACAATTTGCTAATCAATCATCAGGTGATGGACATTCGTTTTATTTCAAGTTTTTGTCTATTAAGAAGACAGCTATTAGGAATGTTTAAATACAAGTCATTTTGCAGACATATGTTTTCATTTCCCTTGGGTAAAGACCTGGGACTAGAACTGCTGGGTCAGATGGTATGGTGTATATTTAACTTGACAAGACTCTTCCAAACAAGGCTGTACCATTTTACTTTCTAACAAGCAATGTATGTGAGTTCTTGTTACTTCCCATCCTCCAAGTATTTAGGATTGTCAATCTTTTCAATTAGAGCATATTCTAGCAGATGGTAGTATTATCTCATTACGGTTATAAGCTTCATTTTCCTAATGACTAATGATTTTGATCTTTTAACAAGCATATTTTCCCATTTCTATATCTTCATCAGTAAATACCATCTATAAATCTTTTGACCATTTTTACTTGGGCTGTCCATCTTATTACTAAGTTGTAAGAGTTTATTACATATTCTGGATATGTGTCCTTGCAAATACTACCTTAAGGTCTGTGACCTGCATTTTCATTTCTTTATGGAATCTTTCATGAGTAAATATGTTAAATATTTATAAAGTCCAATTTTTCTACTTTAAAAAAATTGGGGCTTTTTGCTCATTTTTAAGGTATTTAACTAATTCAAGGTTATTCAGATTGCCTCCTGTTTTCTTTCATACCTTCAGTAGTTCTTATATTTATTTTTTTTAAAAGATTTTATTTACTTACTTGACAGAGAAAGAGAGAGATAGCGAGAGAGGGAACACAAGCAGGGGGACTGGGAAAAGAAGCAGGCCTCCCACTGAGCAGGGAGCCCAATGCGGGGCTCAATCACAAGACCCTGGGATCATGGCCTAAGCCTAAGGCAGACACTTAACGCCTGAGCCACGCAACCGCCCCAGTTCTTACATTTAAATCTACGATATGTTACATGTTAACAGTTATATGTCATGTGATATAAGAATTATGGCTCATTTTTGGCATATGGAAATCCAGTTGGTGTAGGATTAATTTGTTAAAAAGTCTATCACCTTCCCCGGTGAAATTTTTAGCACCTTTATGAGAGTTTATTCCTAGACTCTATTTTGTCCTATATGTATCTGTGTATGTATATATACATATATCTATATATCTATAGATACATATATATCTTTACAACAATATCATATTATTTTGATCACTGTATCCTAGATCCTTTGCATTTCTAAATGCATTTTATAATCAGTTTAGGAAATTTCACTTAAAAGAAAAGGCTACTGGGATTTTGAGTGGTATTGCACTGAATCAACAGATAAGCCTGGAAAGAACTGACATATCAAAAAAACAAACAAACCCATTTCTGTTATAACTGTCACTATGTATTTCATATTTTTTGATACTATGGTGAACAGTCTTTAAAAAATGGTCAAATTCCAGTTGTCTGTTCCTAATATATAGAAACAATTGTTTGCTGCAACTTTGCTAAACTTATTAGTTCCAGTAACTGTTTGCTACATCTCTTCCTATTTTCTAAGTAAATTCTCAAAGTAAATTCTCATGTCCGCTACAATCAAAGACAATTTCATATGTTTCTTTCCAACTTGTTACATCTCTTATTTCTCTTCCCTTATGGCATAACTTCTAGTAGAGCAGTGAGGAGAACTGCTAAGAAGAGAGTCTTGCCTAGTTCCCAACTGTAGGGTGAAAAGTATTCAGTCTTTAGTTGTAGGTTTTTTGGGTTTGTTTTTGTTTTTGTTTTTTTGTTTTAGGTATGCTCCATGCCGGGTGTGGAGCTCAACATGAGGCTTGAACTCACAACCCTGGCATCAACACCTAAGCTGATACCAAGAGTCAGACAATTAACCAACTGAACTACCCAGATTGTAGGCCCTTTATGGGGTTGAGAAAACTACCCTCTTATTCCTAGTTTAACAAGTTGTTGCTGTTGTTTTAAATCTGTCATGAATGGGTATTAAATTTTGTAACATGCTTTATCTGCATTTAGTAGGATGATCATGTGGTTTTTTTCCACTAGTCTGTTAATACATTGAATGACACTCATTTTCACAGGTTAAAACAACCTTATGTTCCTAGAATAAATCTTACTTGGTCGTGTTATATTAAGCTTTTTATATATTACAGGATTCATTTCCTACTATTTCATTAAGGACCCTTGTGTCTATGTTCATGAAAGATATTATGTCTTGTCTAGTTTTTGTTGTCATGGTAATACAAACCTTATAAAATCAGTTAGGAAGCATTACCTCATCGTTATATTCTGAAGGAGTTTGTATAGAATTGGTATTATTTCTCTTTTAAAGTTTGGTATAATCCACCATCTGAACATGATGGAAGATTTCTCTCTGAGAAGGTTTTTAATTTGGTTGTTAAAAATTCAATTTCTTATAATAGGGCTATTCAGGTTATCTATTTTTTTCTTACCTAAACTTTGCCTCTGTCTTTCAAGAAATTTGTCCTTTTCATCTATGCTATTAAATTTATGGACTTCAGGTTCTTCAAAACAATCTCCTTAGCCTTTTAACATTCTGTAAGATCTGTGTGATGTCCCTTCTTTCCTTACTGATAATGGTAATTTGTGTATTTATGTCTTGTTTTTTACTTTTTCTTAATCAGTATGGCTATTTTTTTCAGTTTTACTGACATTTTTGCAAAGGTGTAGCTTTTGATTTCACTAATTTCCTTTACAGCTTTTCTGTTTTCTAATTCCTTAATTTTGGTTTTTTCCTCCTTCCAGGTTGTTTACTCTGGGTTTAATTTCCTTTTTCCCCCTACCATGTTTCTTAAGGTGGAAGCTTAGATCACTGATTTGTGATCTTTCTTTATACAATTAGTATATAATGCTATAGAGTTTCCTCTTAAGATTACAAAGGATGATGTCAGAAAATGGTGGAATAGGAAATTCCAAAAGTCAGTCCCTCTATAAAAGCAACAAGGAAGCTGATAAAACTGTCAGAATCAACTTTTTCAAAACTATGGAATCAAATCAAAAGCTCAGAACCACTGGGGGAAAGCTTAATGAAGAAAAAAACAGCTGAAATTCAGCAAGAGAGCTTTGTGTCATTCTAACTTACTGAGATACCATTCCCCACTCCCAGATCAGTTGACAGCCTTGAAAGACAACAGCCCACATTTATGATATGGGTTACAAGTACCAGAGGGAGCAAAATGAACATTTTCTGAAAGAACTGTACTTTGTTTGTGTGTTTTTCCTGACCTGTCTGGTGGCTAGACTTAATTTCATCTAACTCAGAAAATTTCCCATGTCTGAATTGGTGGGGAGTGTATGTAGGTGGTGTGTTTGTACTGTAGGATTGAGTGGTGTTGGTGGTGTTTGCTGAAAATATTTAAAGACAAATGTATGAGCTGCTGCCACAGTTCAGCAAATCTAAATTGCTTGGAAGGAAAGACGAAGGAAGCAGATGCTTTGAGGAATCCCTGAATGCTTGGAAAATTCCTGCATATTCCAGGGAGTTTAGAAGGGCACATATGTCAAGTGCTGACTAAGCACATGCCCCGAAAGATCTGAGAAGGTCCTGCTCCATCTAAGTAGGAAGTGAAAGCTAAAGAAGAACAGAGCTATAAATTGGCCAAATGTTAAAGGTATAATTCCACATGCACGCACAGCCTACCTGCAAGAAAGGTGGTAGTGGTGGTGGCATTCTGGGCACTGACAGAGGTATTGGTCAAATCACTAGGTGAACACACACAACAAAGAATTCAGGCTTTAAAGTTCAAAAAAGTCACCAAACAAATAAGCAACAACAAACCCTAGCAAGGGGAAAGAATCTGATTTGCATAGTTGCCACATTGTAATATCTAAAATGTCCAACTTCTCAATGAAAAATTATGAGGCATGCAAAGAAACAAAAAAGTATGGTCCATATGTAGGAAAAAGAAATTAAAAGAACCAGACCATTCAAAAGCATTAGGTGGAGACACTTCAATACTCCACTTTCAAAACAGACAGAATAACTATACACAAGATCAATGAGGATATAAAGGACATGAACAACCCTGTAAACGGACTAGAGCTCACAGACACATATATAGGACATTCTACTGAACAAGAGCAGAACACACAACTCTTCTCAAGTACACATAGGAACAGTCTCTATAAGACATACCCACAGACTATAGTTAAGCCACAAAACATGTTTCAATACATTAAAAGAATGAATCATAAAAAGTATCACTTTGACTCTGGAGATTACTTAAAATCTTAAAAAAAGAGAGAAAGAAATGAAAAACAGGTGTATGCTATCTTACTACCTGTATTTTCACTTAATATGGCAAAAGATTTTTTATTATTTATTTGTTCAATTAATCATTGTCATTGGCTATAGAATGTATCATGGTAAAGCATCCTTTTTAATAAATACCTAGACTGTTTCACTCCATAGCAAAACCTTGACACACAAAAGTATGCAATCTGGGAAGCACTGCAGATAACCAAAATTAAGCCATGCCTAGGAACTAATTTATAGATGTTAAGATTGGTGAGTATCTACTCCAGAGTCAGCAAACTTTTTTGTAAAGTGCCAAATAACAAATACTTAGAGCTTTGCATGCCATATACGATCCCTGTTGTAATCACTCATCTATGCCACAAAGGCAGCCACAGAACAATATGTAAGAGAACAAGTGTGACTTTGTTCCAAAGAAACTTTCTCTACAAAAAAAAAAAAAAAAAGGTGTTGAGATGAATTTGTACAGGGGGGTCACACAGTTCACCAATGTCTGAGCTAGGCTAGAGGAGGAGGTTTTAAAACTTTTCTGTTTAGGGGTGCCTGAATGGCTCAGTGAGTGAATGCCTCTGCCTTCAGCTCAGGTCATGATCTCAGGGTCCTGGGATTGAGGCCCGCATCAGGCTCTCTGCTCAGCGGGGAGCCTGCTTCCCTCTCTCTCTGCCTGCCTCCCTGCCTACTTGTGATCTCTCTCTCTGTCAAATAAATAAGTAAAATCTTTAAAAAAAAAAAAAAACACCTTTTCTGTTTATTTTTGGTTTATTTAAGTGTCTTTTTCTTAACTAAACCATAAGCAGAGTCCCAATCTTAAAAAACAAACAAAAAACCGAGTTGACACTGGATATTTACCATAAAGATAGAACAAATGTAGTGATCTGAAGGGGCACATGCACCTGAATGTTTATAGCAGCAATGTCCACAACAGCCAAACTATGGAAAGAACCTAGATGTCCATCAACAGATGAATGGATAAATAAGAGGTGGTGTGTATGTGTATTACACACACACACACACACACACACACACACACACACACAGAGGAATACTATGCAGGCATCAAAAGAAATGAAATCTTGCCATGTGGGACGATGTGGATGGAACTAGAGGGTATTATGCTTAGTGAAATAAGTCAATCAGAGAAAGACAATTATCATATGATCTTCCTGATATGAGGAAGTTGAGACGCAACGTGGGGGGTTTGTGGGGTAGGAAAGGAATAAATGAAACAAGATGGGATCAGGAGGGAGACAAACCATAAGAGATTCTTAATCTCACAAAACAAACTGAGGGTTGCTGGGAAGAGGGGGGTAGGAAGAGGGTGGTGGGGTTATGGACATTGGGGAGGGTATGTGCTATAAGTGCTGTGAAGTGTGTAAACCTGGCAATTCAAAGACCTGTACCCCTAAGGCTAATAATACATTATATGTTAATAAAAAAATAAATTAACTTAAAAAAACAACAAACAACCTGAGTTGCTGTGGTTGAGCAAAAAAGGGAAAAGAAGGACACAGAATAGAGAGAGGCCGCTACACCTTCCCCTCTCATCCCCTCTCTAAAGCTCTGCACAGTACAGACTAGACTCCTCATTCATGCATGTAAGAAAACAGATTGGGGGGGGGGCACACGGGAGAATTTCTGTATGATCACAAAGAAAACCAGAGCTAGTGCTAAAATTAAAGTCTAGATCTCAACTCCTGATTAAAGCCCTAACCATTAAACTGAGGAGTCAGTCAGGAATAAAGTGAGAAGGTAAAGTACATAACTATGCTTTGTGACTTCTGATAGGACCTTACTATTCCAACTGGGTTTGAGGGTCTACTCCATAGTGATTTCTTTTTTGCCCTGTCAATAATCTCTGTACTTAGATCCAACTGTTATCTATCACAATGAGATCCAAACAAAATTCCAGAGTTTTAAAAGAGCTGTAACAGTAACTAGCATGTGAACCTTGCTATGAAACCTGATTACCAATTCAATGGCCCTCACTTTGTCCCTTTTCCATATGATTTTTATAGGTCACTGCTAAACTGTAATATACTCCGTCAGGAAAAAACAACAAGACCAAAAAACCCAAAAAACTAGGAGAGGGTTAAGTCTAAAGGATCAATGACTTGCTTTAAAACAGAATTTTCAAAATAAACATTAAAGGAAGAACTGTTGAAAGCCCATTAACACAGATTTTCCAAACAGAATATTCATTCAAGATTATCATCACTGGAGCAAAAACTTGAATATTAAGAAAAATGACATTTTCATATCCACAGTAAAACTATCACTGACTCTATAACCCTGACAATTCCTTACATTGTCTCTCCCTTAGCTGCATGAATGTCTTTAGAATGATTTCAGCTTTACTGAAGATGAGATAGAGGTAGTGTTAGAAATTTTTTTAATGCCCCTTGAGGTGTCTGGGTGTCTTGGTCAGTTAAGTGTCCAACTCCTGATTTCAGGTCATAATCTAAAGGTTGTGAGACTGACCTTCATACCAGGTTCCATGATGGGTGTGGAGCCAACTTAAGACACCCTCTCTAGGAGTACCCTGGGTGGCTTAGCCCATTGGGCAACCAACTCTTGATTTCAGCTCAGGTCATGATCTCAGGGTTATGGGATTAAGCCCCTCCACAGGCTCCGTACTCAGCACCGAGTCTGCTCATCCCTCTCCCTCTGCTCCTCTCCTTGCTCTTTCTCTCTCTCCCCTTCAAGTAAATAAATAAAATCTTAAAAAAAAAAAAAAAAGAAAGAAAAGAAAAGAAAAAGAAAGAAAGAAGGAAAAGAAAAAGAAAAAGAAAAAAAAAAGATCCACTCTCATTCCCCTCCCATGCTTTCTCCCTCAAAAAAATAAATAAATAAGTTTTTTAAAAATAGCAGTAATTGAGAAAAATGAGATAGGAACATGGACACAGTATTATTAATGTTCTAGAATATTTCAGTGCATATTATTCTAAGAGTAATGAGAAGATTGCAAAATAACTTTTTAACATTAAGAACCAAAAAGAGAACTTGAATAACATATACTGTAAGTATCCATTTTAACCAATTAAATTTACTTTTAAAAAAGTTTTATAATGTCCTATGTAATATAGTTTATATTACTGAGATGTATAGTTACATGCTTAAAGGTTGTGGAATCCCTAAAAATCTGTATAACTTTTTAAATGATTGACATAGAGTAAATCAGAAAACCGCCAAATAATTTATGAAATAACACAGAAACATACAGCACACCGCCTGCCATCCTGAAAATAATTTTTGAGAATAAAATGATAAATTACTAAAATCTCTCATATGCAAGAAACATTTATTTTCACATATATGAGTCAGAAATAAGATCTTCACACAAGAAAATTATTTTGATATTTAAGAAAAATACAATTTATATTGGTTTCCATAGTAGGATTATTTCTGTCTATAAAAAGTAAACTTCAGAATTCTTATCAGTTTGTCTCCCTAAGTCACTGTAAGATGGATATACTTATAGCAAATAAAGAAAGCCTGGCAGGGATATTATTGGAAATTTAAAATAGATAGGAATAATTAAGTACTAATATTACCCCAGCTCTTAGTCAAGAGATTAGATTGATTTCAGATGCAGCCCTTAAACTGTACTACAGAGTTAAAACTACTTAAATAAGAACACTGAAAAAGGCTTTCATAAGTTTACATAAAAGCAAATGTATACTACAATTATAATCACAAAGAATTCCTTTCTCAACCTTTCTAAGAACTGTCTTAACCAAAAAATATCATGTCAAAATGATGCTATAGCCTATCAGTACATTAGTGTCCCTGTGACATAAAACATATTTTCTAACTATTCAGAACAAGTAGGACTGGAAAGGTTAAAGTAGCATCTCACAATAATATACTGCAATTTCTCTCAAGTGCAAGAAACACACTGATATTCTTCTGTGGCTCAGAAATATGATCAATATATGGGCAAGTCATGTATTAGCTAAGAGACAAGAATGGAAATTGCAGAAAATACTGCATGCCCTTATTAGTAAAGAAATAACAGTTATATTACCTAGAGCAAAACACAGGAGTTTAGGATGTCAGGAACAGTTTAAAGCCTCTATGATCAAGTAATATTCTCTGACTCACTACTTTGTTACTTGTGTGGGAGTGTAGCAAAAGGATTATTGCTAATCCTTTAACTGTGAATAATGATTTATTGAACAATTCCTACGTAAATTCCAACTGTGACCAGAAAATCACACCCTCATAGGCCAAGATATTTTCCTCTCGCTTAGATAACAAAATTAAAATGTTTACAAATACACATATGTACATACACACACACACACATACACACAATTAAATCAGATTACTAATTGATTTATATGTATTTAGTAAAGGCTTTGGGCATTTCATTTTTATTTTAAGCTTAAATTAAACAAGTCCAAGTGTGGTCCTTTCACTTAGGTATCAATTAAGAGTGGCAACAAATTTCAAAATACTTTCTCAAATAGTTGAGTTTCATTCAGAGAAATAAAAAACCAAGATATAAGAACGAGGTTAAGTGCATCTTTTGTCAGTAACGTATGTTGCTCCCTCTGGCCTCATAAACAAGCTGCTCCTTTTTGAATACAGCAGACCTTCAATTTAAATTTATGGAAAGACTAAAGCAGGAGAGCCTGCACTCAAACAATTTTAATAACCTATTAAGTTGCGACTTCAGATTCATTTTATAACCATGCTCCTCAGGGAGCTATGCTATCTGGATAAAGATAAAATTTTTTTCCTTTAAAGATAAATAGCATCATTAATCTGCAACATTTCTTTTCTATTATCTTTCGAAATGAGGAGTTATTTTGTTCTGATCTTGAGGTAATTAGCCTTCATTCACTAGCCTGAAAATGTCTGTGTTCTGAAAATTAAAAATGTGTCATTAAGTGGAATTTACCATAATGTCATTTATCTTTATATAGTTCATCAGTGACAGCAATGGGCCTGGGAATCCATCAGCTTTTACCAAGGAAGCATTAAAACAAATTGAAAAACAGAATAATCCCAGGCAGTCTTTAACACAGTCAAAGCCATTTGGGTAATTAAATAGTGGTATTTAAAGTTTTAATTTAGATTTTTCCCTCTGTTCATCAGTAGTCAAATGAGATGTTCATATTCATAACTGTTTGTAATAAAAGGTTTCATAAAGCAAGCAGAATATCAATGTTATTAAAATATAATATACAGAGAGCTTTAATCTACAAAATAGTTTCTATTTTCCTGCACCCTAATTTCTGAGATTATATCAGAAATAAACTCTTTCTTCAACTCTCTAGATTGCAGTATTAGCTTTAGAAAGACTCTCATGATTCAAACTCCCAAATAACCACGAGAGTGTATGACATGAAATTCAACTTCATTATTACTAATATTGGAGAGTATCTTCACTGCCTTAAATGTTTTCACTAACCATAGCCCCCCAGCAATTACTGTATAGAATTATCAGATGCAATTATGAAAATAAATGTTGGCTTAATAAACTAAATCTTGCTCTTAAAACAAGAATCCTGGGTAGTAGGGAGGACACAGGCATTGGTATCAAATAACTAATTCCATTCATATACTGATGAGGGAAATAGCGCAAGACTTAGAAATACATATCAAAAATATATTCTCTTAGTTAAGACATTAAAAATACTTGTGATAAACATAAAAGATACGGCATAATGCAGCCAGTTGTAAAGGCTAAACTATTATAAAAAGGCCTCATGTATAGCAGTTTCAAACTATGCTGTTCATTCAACATTATAATAAGCATTCACTATTTCCTTTTCTGTGTATCTGGAAACACTACCATGTTTAAAAATGTACTCCTAACATAAGAATGATCCAACAACATAAAGATTAACTTAATACAGCATTGCTCACTACTAGATAAGTCATATTCTGAACACAGATGGTATACTCAAATATATTAGTGTTTACACATGAATTCATATTAAACTACTGGATAATTTTAGAGTTTTGACACTTAGATATGCAAAGAGGGGTTCAAATGTCTTTTCGGGAACACAAATGGGAATAAATGATTCTTCATGAAATGTCTATGATATAATTTTCTTGACCGATAAATTCTAACACACACACACACACACACCGCCCCCTCCCCCACTACTGAGCAAATTTCATACCAAACATTGCTTAAGGACTTAAAAATTTTACAAGCACTTTTATATTGGGCATTTGTCTCAGTCGGTTGAGGTCATGATCTCGTGTCTAGGCTCCCTGCTCGGTGGCAGTGGGGAGTCTGCTTATCTTCCTCTCTCTCTCTGCCCCTCTCCCTACTGGTGCTCTCTTGCTCTCTAAAATAAACAAATATTTAAATAAAAGAGAAAGGTACTTATACTTAAAAGTGTCTATCATTGGGCGCCTGGGTGGCTCAGTGGGGTAAGCTGCTGCCTTTGGCTCAGGTCATGATCTCAGGGTCCTAGAATTGAGTCCCGCATCGGGCTCTCTGCTCAGCAGGGAGCCTGCTTTCCTCTCTCTCTCTCTCTCTCTGCCTGCCTCTCCGTCTACTTGTGATCTCTGTCAAATAAGTAAATAAAATCTTAAAAAAAAAAAAAAGTGTCTATCATTTCCAGTTCCTACCTGACTGCTTAATGCTCATTTAATCTTCACTGAGTCAGAGAAATCTAAGTCTAAAGAAGAAGGGTTATTATGTAAATGCATTATTATGACACATATTTCTTTTTTTTTTTTTTTTGAAGATTTTATTTTTAAGTAATCTCTACATCCAATGTGAGGCTCAAACTTACAACCCCAAGACTGAGTTGCATGCTCCACCAAATGAGTCAGCCAGGTGCCCCATATCATTATTTCTTTAAAAGAATATGCAAGATAATAAATTAGAACACTTAGAACTGAAAAATTTTGGAAACAATCAAGTTTCCAATAGGGAAAGGAAAGGAAAGATCCCAGGAGGTGAAAACTTGGCATATTTGTACAGATGGTCAACAAGAGCTATGATTAAAACCCGGGTATCCAGTCTATTTTTATACCATTCAGTCTTGCAGATCAGTGATCTAAAATATATTTACTCAGCATCTACAAACATTTCTAACAATAAAAACCACATTCTGGGGGCACCTGGGTGGCTCAGTAGGTTAAGCCTCTGCCTTTGGCTCAGGTCATGATCTCAGGATCCTGGGATTGAGCCCCGAAACAGGTTCTCTGCTCGCTGGGGAACCTGCTTCCCCCTCTCTCTCTGCCTGCCTCTCTGCCTACTTGTGATCTCTGTCTGCCAAATAAATATATAATCATTAAAAAAAGAAAGAAAGAAAAACCACATTCTGAATTTGACAGCTTGTCCAAAGTTTCTAGACAGTATTATGGCCCTTTTAACAAAAAAGCAATTAACAAGAAGTTTTTCTTTTCTTTGGACAATCTGCAAAGAAATTTTAACTAGCATTTCTTAAAATAACATAGATACCCAAATAATTTCTAAGCATTTCCTTCCATAATCCCTGGACCTACAGGGTTTTTTGCTCTATTTCTTCGTTTTAACTAAAGGAGTTACTTCCTCCCCTTAAACAAGAAAAAGGCATTGGTCAGGCCAGTCTGAGCAATAATGACATTTATCTTCAAAATGGCATGGAGTCAGTCAGGATCTTTTGTGGTTATCTGTGCTGCACAGTTTTGAACTAAATGTTGGTCAAATACAAATTTCAAAAAAAAGTTCAAAATCAAACAATTTGTGATTATCCTCATTATTCCTTCTCTGGACTAAATATTACTAAGACAGTTTCATTTTTAGAAAAAAAAACCAATCACCACAGAGTATATATGTACTTGGGTTATTGTTTTGTGTGGGGAAAAAAAACAAAAAAACAAAAAAACCCAAGCCTCAAAACAACTGAATATCCAAGAGAACAGTTCAATAAACTCTGAAACACCCTCTCTATATATTTTATAGACTATCATACAACTATTAAAGTCAAGTTCTCTATCAATTAAACAAGAAATATTACACAATAAAAGTAAAAAGAGTATGTCTCAGAAAAGTTATGTAAAAACAATAACCCAAACTACTGTGGGTATGTTTAAATATTCTTTATATGAGCACAGAGAAAGGTATGGAAGAATATAAAAGGTGTTAACACTGCTATAATAGTGTTAGTGTAAAGGTATAGAAACTGTTAACACAGTGTGTTTGAGACACAGCTGGTGAGGGGAAAAGGGAAATTAGTAACATTTTCTGTATTAATATTTAGCAGAAAGCAATTCTTCAGGAAAGTGATCTGATCTATTTAGTGAGCTGGAGAGCCTAAAATAAGGCTGAGCTGCCTCAAGCTGACAGCAAGGTCTGTTAGTGGGGCTCGATCCCAGGACCCTGGGATCATGACCTGAGCCAAAGGCAGACACTTAACTATGAGCCACCCAGGTGCCCAAGATCTACATGTACTAACCAGTTTCAAGGATTATCAAGATAATGACTAAATCTGTGTGCCTGTATGGCAAGAGAGATATAAAATTACTTCTCTTAAAAGTAAAATAGACACTTTTTAGGTATGGAAGACTGATATGTATTTTCAGTTCAGGATTTCTCAATCTTGGTAACCACTGCATTTTGCGCTAGAAAATTCTTTGTCGATTTTAGGATGTTTAGCAGCATGCCTAGACGCCAACAGTGCCTTTCCTCAGTTATGACAACAAAAAATGTCTCCAGGTATTACCAAAATGAGCCCTGGGAGCAAAAGCACTCCTCAGGAGGTGCTTTTGGCTCTCTGTATCACTGGAATACAGATACAGTTGAGAACCACTGCTTTAGTTACAGGTTTTTCTGACAGAAATGATTTTGAATGCTTTACACTGGCAACAACTATCCCTTATAACCTGCGAGGTAACAATTATATATTAACACTCTATAGTGAAAAATGTTAAATATGAACAATTACCAACCTATTTATCTCTAAGACATAAAAACTGAAGCTTTCAAAGTATGAAGAAATGAAAGAAGTCTTATTTACTTCTTTCCTGCTAGGAAAATGCAAAGAAAATCCCTCTAGTGTAAATCAAAGCACCTTTAAAGAACTCAGTATTTTATGCCTAAAATGAAAGTCAAATAATACGTATTTTTTTTAAAGATTTTTATTTATTTATTTATTTGACAGAGAGAGAGAGAGATCACAAGTAGGCAGAGAGGCAGGCAGAGAGAGAGAGGAAGGGAAGCAGGCTCCCTGCTGAGCAGAGAGCCCGATGTGGGACTCGATCCCAGGACCCTGAGATCATGACCTGAGCCAAAGGCAGCGGCTTAACCCACTGAGCCACCCAGGCGCCCCGTATTTTTAAAAACTGTATTATAGGGGCACCTGTGTGGCTCAGTGGGTTAAAGTCTCTGCCTTCGGCTCAAGTCATGATCCCAGGGTCCTGGGATAGAGGCCCTCGTCAGGCTCTCTGCTCAGCAGGGAGCTTGCTTCCCCGCTACCCACCCCCCACCCCCGATCCCCCACCTGCTTGTGATCTCTGCTTGCCAAGTAAATGAATAAACCCTTAAAAAAAAAAAAACTATTATAAATTACCAAAAGTTGTCAGTAATTGTTAAGAAAAGGAAATTCTAAGTCACCATTTCATTAAGAAGCTAAGAAGGCAAGCCTAGGATTGCAAAAATGCATTTGGATTAAAAAAAAAAAAAGTTGGCACTGTATGTCCAGTATTAAAGACTATTTAAGTAATATTGGGGCATCTGGGTGGCTCAGTCTTTAAGCGTCTATTTTTGGCTCAGATCATGATCCCAGGGTCCTGGGATCGAGTCCCCCATAGGGCTTCCTACTCCGCAGGATGCCTGTTTCTCCCTCTCCTGCTCCCCCTACCTGTGTTCCCACTCTTGCTGTGTCTCTCTGCCAATAAATAAATAAAATCTTGAAAAAAATCTATCCAAAAAAAAGTATACTTAAATATTTTTAAAAATTTTACTGCTCTGTAAAGTTTAAAGTAATAACGCTAGAAAAAAAATTCCAAGACAAAATGTAATCTGTCTCGGCTTCATATACAGTATGCATTACTAAAACAACAATAACAAAACCTACAGGTATAACAACCAAATGTAGGCCAAAATCATTCTATTAAACTTCATTAATACTTTGACAGCACATATTCATTGAAAAAACTTTAGCCTTAGGCGCCTAGCTGGCTCAATCAGTAAAGCATATGACTCTTGATCTTGGGGTTGTGAGTTCAAGCCCCATGTTGGGTGTAGAGATTACTATCTTATCAATCAATCTATCAATAAAAAAGGAAAAAAGAAAAAGAAAAAACTTTAGCTCAAACTCAAGATTTAGTATTTCTAATATTTAGGAGAAGTATCTCTTTGTCTTTGTCCATGACTCAAACAATGTCTTAAGTTAACAAAATATATATTAATCCTTAAGGGTTCTGATCATGTGAATAGTTAAATCCCAGTGCACTAGAAGTTCTTTAGAACTAAAGTGTGTAAAACTGTCATAGTGTTCCAAGTATTAGCAACGTGTATTACATAAATGATCAACTGACAGCACCAGCATTCCAGGCACAGGAAACTACAGGAAAAAAGAAAGCCACAAGGTGTGCATACAGGGCTCTAAGCAAGTGTGTGTATGCATCTGAGAGAAAGAGAGACAGATGCACAGGCTAATCATATGGTCAGAAAAATGGGAGTGACTTTCAAACCTTCTTTTAGTTACAGATCCCTATTTTAAGGAGAGCCCAATGTGCAACAGAGATGAAATCCTAAAGGCTCTAGTCAAAGGAAAAGAGACAATCCCAACAACTCAACTCTCACCTCTCCAAGGGGATCCTAGGACCTGCGAAAACTCTATGAAGCCCAGTAGGCTAGAGTATAGGGAATCTGAGAGGGAGCTGAGATATAAAAAGACTAGGTTAGGAACTTTATTATAAATCATCTTAAATGCTACTTTCAAGAGTTATATTTTAGTATTAGGAAGCCATTGGTGTCAAAAAAAAGAAATGAGTGGGTGCCTGGGTGGCTCAGTGGGTTAAGCCGCTGCCTTCGGCTCAGGTCATGATCTCAGGGTCCTGGGATCGAGTCCCGCATCGGGCTCTCTGCTCAGCAGGGAGTCTGCTTCCTCTTCTCTCTCTGCCTGCCTCTCTGCCTACTTGTGATCTCTGTCAAATAAATAAATATAATCTTAAAAAAAAAAAAAGGAATGAGATAAAGTGATATACAGAAGAAATGAATGCAGTATTACATCTACTTCATTATTAGATACCAGTCTTCAAAAATCTTGGTGTTTTCTATTTTCCCATATGTACTGTATGAAAAAGACCTATGATGTAATAAGACTAGCATGGACAGTATGAGGGAGAAATACATTTTTAGAAAGGATACATCTTAATAACATAAATGCTAAATATTCGCCAATATGGTTATTTCTACTTGATAAAGTGCAATCTCTTACATTGAGTTTTATGAAGGCCCATGGCTGCAAATGCAGACTTTTAAAGGTGCCGTTCTCCATGTCAAATGGCAACCAGAAGTCACCCTGTCTGTCAGTTTGACAAGTATTCTCTCTCAGCATTCGGGGATAAAGTGCACATATACAACGCCCTCCCTGACAAAAAAGAAACCAGGGAGATGAGGGCCAGCCACTAGAGGGAAGACAGTCAAGCTGGCAGAAAAGGACTAGAAACTGGCCACGACAGATACCAGAGAGCCAGGGAAGGGTAAAAAAAAAAAAAAAAGCTTGTTCATGCTGAGTTTAAAAAAAAAAAAACCACCACTCATACAGCATGGGGTCAAATAGGCAAATAGAAAAAACTTGTCTTTTGTTCTTTTGTGAATAAAAGAAAAGAGGAACAATTCAGAAAAGCCTTCTGACTTTACATTTTACTATCTGCACAAGTAATCAGCCTACTGAACAATTCCCAGCACTAACATATTCACTCTAATACTTTCTCTCCAAAGGACATTCCTACTTAAACACTCTACATTTCTACAGAGTTCTAAATGCTGTTCTATGGCTTCTTTTATAAACATAACTGTTCAATATCCATCACATCCAATTTATTGAATCATGTAATCAAGAAATATTTTTTGAGTGGTGAGCCAGGTACTATTCTTGGCCCTGAAGATACAAAAAACCAAAAGCTCTCTGCTTTAAGAGCGCCTGGGTGGTTCAGTCATTTAAGCAGCTGCCTTTGGCTCAGGTCATGATCCCACAGTCCTAGAATCGAGCCCCACATTGGGCACCCTACTCAGCAGGGAGTCTGCTTCTCCCTTTGCCTCTGTCCCTGCTCATGCTCCCCTCTCTCTCAAATAAATAAATAAAATCTTAAAAAAAAAAAAAAAAAGGTTTCTGCTTTAGCAGTTAGGATAAAACCATTAAAAAAATACTCACACATAATATAGATAAACACATTCATACATACGCATATAAAATTTATAAGTTGGCAATATATTCTATCAGGAAAAAAGAAAATAGGGAAAGGGGGACAAAGAATGAGGGGGAGTAGAAGCTATTTTATAAAAGACAATCAGAGAAATCCTTTCTAATAAGATGACATTTGAGCAGAGATCTGAAAAATAGGGTAGATAGCTAGGCAAATACTGGGGAGAGAGCCTAGTCAGGAGAGGGCATAATCAAGTACAAAAGCCCTAAGGCAAGAATGGACTTGGGGTTTTCAAGAAACAGCAGTCAGTACTCTGCTAAAGCAGAGTTAAAACGGGTGATAGCGACAGGAGATAAGATCAGAGCGTTACCAGAGCGCCAGATCATATATAGCCTTTCATACATTGGAATGGACATTGGGTATTATTCTAAATGAAATGTGGAGGCACTTAAGAGTTTTGTGCAAAGGAATGACATCATCTAACTTGTGTCTGAAAGGATCACTCTAGCTGCTGGGTGTAGAACCGCAGAAGAGGAAAAACAACTTAGGAAACAATGCAATGGTCCAGGCTATGGTAATTATGGTTCAGGCCATAGGGTTTAAGTACAGTAGGGATGGTAAGAAGTGATCAGACTCTGACTTGGTACATTTCGAAAGATGAACATGACAGGATTCGCTAATGATGTTGGATGTAAACGCCAGACAGAAGTTCAGGATGACTAAGGATATTTTCAACGCTTACTCATCAATCAATATGATGAGTTTCATATTCACCTATTCCTCTACTTTACCTCCTCATTTCATTCTGTCTTATTCCACACTGCCATTTTTATTCTTGCTCTAACCCTTTTCTCCCCAGTAGCACTCATGCTGACTAAAGCTGGAAGTGAGAAAGGGCTGGTGAAGGAACCTAGCAAACCATATGTAAGAAGCCTAAAAAAGAAACTACACTATGAGGCTGAAAAAGAAAGTAAACTGGAGAAACCAGCAGCAGCAAATTATCCATTAAAAACAGTGACGTGAGGGGCTTCTGGGTGGCTCAGTTAGTTAAGCGTCTGCTTTCAGCTCAGGTCATGATCCCAGGGTCCTGGGATGGAACCCAGCATTGGGCTCCCTGCTCAGCGGGAAGCCTGCTTCTCCCTCTCCCACTCCCACTCCCCATGCTTGTTTTCCTTCTCTCACTCTCTCTCTCTGTCAAATAAATAAATAAAACCTTAAAAAATAAAAAAGTGACACGAACAACACCGACACAGAAAGACAGGCCAGGAGTATCAATGCTTAAGAGTTTATTGAACAGATTTAAAACTATTCATTAAATCTCAACCACAGAAAGAGACAGAATGATGGATATACAAAAATAGGAAAATGTGATTAAAAATAAAATTATATTCAAGATGTGCTATTCACCTTCCTTCTATTCAAAATAAACAGGCTATTGCTCACAATGTTAAGTTTTTACATCTTTTGAGAAAAAAAATTATCCTACTTAATGAACATTCTAACAGAAAGAGTTTTTTCACCATGCTGGCATCATCTACTCCAATGAATCACTTTAGTTTGAGGGAAAAAGACACTATTGATGCCTTCTAATAAAATAAAGCTTTCAAAAATGAAAATTTTGTACTGAATTATACCTCCAAAACTAATAATATACTATGTGTTAATTAACTGAATTTAAATTTAAAAAATAAAAATAAAAACTCTGGCTGTTAAATTCATCTAAAATGCAACAGAAGTCTGCAAAGGCAGATATTGGTATTCTCAAAGTCATGTATTAAATGTACGTTTTTATTTCAGGTATTCCCTCAACAAATGTAGTTAATGGAATTTCTCTGTAGACAGCAAACTAGAAGATGCAAATAAGAAAGTAAAACTTACAGAAAAATATGATAGCCATAAAAAGAAATGTAACTGATTGTCAAAGGGAACAAAACGTCAAACAGCAGAAGCAAAAGATTAGAAAAATCTTCTCCTTGAGAAACATTTAACATAGGATCCAAAAGCCAAAAATACCTAATTTATTTCAATGTTACCATCAAATCTAACAACTGAGAGTCTCACCAGTAACTATGATGCCTAGTTATCAAGAACAGATATAATTTGCTCAGTATACTCAACTTATAATGGCAGAGTTATGGTAAAATACCAATTTTATAAAATTACATAATTGTTACTGATTCTATTGTTATTAACCAGCTTCAATGCACAGCTTTTTTTTTCCTTTTTTTTTTTTTTTAAAGATATACTTACGTGAGAGAGACAGAGCATGCAGGGATAGGGGCAAAGGGACAGGACAAGAGAGAATCCTCAAGCAGACTTCCCATTGAGTGCAGAGCATGAGGCAGGGTTCAATCTCAGTCTCCATCCTAGGACTCTGATATCATGACCTGAGCCAAAATCAAGAGCCAGTAGCTCAATTGACTGAGCCACCTAAGCACCCCTCCATGCACAGTTCTAAGTGCTTCACATATATTATTCCCCAGAATCCTATATTATGCAATTTTATTGCCCCTATTTCACAGATCTAGAAACTGAGACTGACATATGTAAAACAGCTTGCCCAAAATCAGCAAAATAGTAATATACACATAAACACACATGAGTCATATCATACAGATGAAAGAATGGAATTTCAGATACTAAAATGTTAATTGTGGTTATCTCTATGCGGTGGCAGCAATAATGACATTTATCTCCTTTGTGCTTTTAAAAATACATTTATAGAACATTCTACAAGTTGTAAAAAATGAAAGAAAGAGAAGTGGAGTTCTGCTTCCGATAATAATTGAGCAAGCTCATGTCACACCAGTCATGTTGTAGAAAACAACTATAAACCCTACAAAACAAAAACAAAAACAAAAACAAAACTAGTCTAGTTATTCACACCAGTTATGTGCTGTAATGGTGCCACAAAAAAATGAATTAGCAAATACTGAACCATTGTCCCTAGGGGAAATACACACACACACACACACACACACACACACACACACACTTCCCACAGATTATAATCTTATATCCTAAAAACAACTCCTGGTAGATTCCATTTTCAGAGGTTCAGAGGTGTTAAGTAACATGAGGCTGCCTCACTAACAGGTACCAGAATTAGGTTTCAAATCTGTCCTAATGGCTCTGGAGCTGTAGCTTTCCATACTACACTACCCTGTCCCCTACCATTTCTATCCTCTGGTCACTACCACACGAACGCTTAAATAAGAAGGCTGAGTATTAGGGCACCTGGGTGGTACAGCTGATTGAACATCTTGACTCTTAGTTTCAGCTTGGGTTGTGATTTTGCAGTCATGATCTCAGGGTTGTGAGATCATGTCCCACGTTAGGCCTTGAGCTAGGTGCAAAGTCTACTTGCAATACTCTCTCCCTTTGCTCCTTCTACTTGTGTGTGCATGTTCTCTCTGAAATAGATAAATCTTACAACAACAACAAAAAAGGCTGAATATTGCCTGTTTGTTTGTAGCTAGGACCATGGGCCCCAGACTATAATTTCTGCTGCTCTGCAAACATCTCTGAAATTGCAGAGTACTGATTTCGGAGTTAGAAATAAATTGTAGAGAGTAGGTCAAATCCCAAATAAAGAATCATAAATAAAAGGACTGACTATACATGAAGGCATTCGAGAACAATCAAAAGCAGCCACAAAATGGAGGGAGACTGACACTTGAAGAGTCAAAGAACACTATAGCTCTTCACCTGAAGCTACTCTGAACCATATGGGGGAGTGTGGATGGGAGAGAAAGAATAGCTAAGATTTTGCCAGAACGCTGCATTCTTACTGGTAAAAGAATCAGAGGTCTGAGATTGGCACTCCCACAGTAACTGGAAAGTATGAGGGTAAACCTGGACACTGGAGTCAGAGAGGAGTTGTCCCAAAATTCTGTAAATGAAGTCTGCCTAAATATATGACTGACACTTACCTATGCATATATAGAATCTAGTTCAACAGCCCAGCTAAGGCAAAAAAGACTGATGAGATGCTACCTGTGGTCAACAGTAAGAAAAAATGAAGTATCAAGTTAAAATACAGTCGAGATGTCTGTCAGCTCTGAGAAATTGAGAGAAAAAACAATGTTCTTCAGAGAAACATAAGAGAATCCAAAGTCTCTACGATGTATTATTCACAATGTTTAATAAAACAGCCCAAATTACTAGATACATGAAGAAACAGAAAACGTTACCTATTATCAAGAGAAAGGGCAATCATCAATGGAGACTGATGACAGATAGCCATGATGTGGGAATTAGCAGATAAGGATTTTAAAGTAGCTACTATCACTATACTAAAGGCAAACCAAAATATGCTTGCAGACTTCACGATCCTACACATAAGGAGCTTAAAAGTCATTATCCATACTCACAACAAGTAAAAAGCTGAACAAACTAATAAATCAGTAACTCTTCTTAGATCCATTAAAGAAGTGAAGGACAAAGCACTGTCCCAGAAATTGTAAAGACAGATAGGGCAATACAGTGAATCAAAATTTATTAGTGCAGAATCCTCTGCAGAACCAGTAACAAATTAGGAAAACCTAAACTGTAAGAGACTCAGTTGAGGTAAGTTTGAGAATTAAAGTCCAGTGCACTAAATCACAGGGGTTGGGGGTGGTGGCAGCAACATATTTTTGAGTTTTACCTCCAGTTCTACCAGGTCCTCACAGGAAATATCAGAAGAAAATTCCCATATTTCTGGCAGGTAGGGGGAAGAAAAAAATTTTGAAATATATCACAGTGTTCAGTTCTTTAAATTCCAGGAAAAAATACCAGAGAGGAAGGGGGCTACAGAGAGAGTGGTTTCATCAAATTTCAGGCTAAATACTAAACTGCTCATATGTGTAGAAAAATTACCCAAAGCCAGAGAAAGAACCCAATCATGTGCTATCTACAAGAAAACACTTTAAGACACATAGGATAAAAATTAAAAGACTGTTAAAAAAAAAAAAAAAGATGGTGTGTAAATACTAATCAAACAAAAGCTGAAGTGGCTGGGCATATTAATTTCAGAACAAAGAACACTGCCAGGAACAAAGAGAGACATTTAATAATGACAAAGGGGTCAGTTCAATAAAACGTAATAATCCTATGAACAGGGCTTCAAAATACATGAATTAATGATGGATGATACTGAAAAGAAAACAAAAACAAATCCACAACTGTAGAGATCTAAGATTTCCATATTCCTCTCTCAATAACTAATAAAAAAGTAGATTTTAAAAAATCAGAAAGGATTTAGAAGACTTGAGTAACACTACAAAGCAACTTTTTTTTCAGATTATTATTATTTTTTTTTAAAGATTTTATTTATCTATTTTCCAGAGAAAGTGAAAGACAGAGACAGAGAATGAGCAGGAAGAAGAAGGCAGAGGGAGAGGGAGAAGCGCTCTCTGCTGAGCAGGGAGCCTGATGCCGAGCTCAATCCCAGGACCCTGAGATCATGACTTGAGCAAAAGGCAGATGCGTAACCCAGTGAGCCACCCGGGACCCTATTAAGCAACTTCTTATATTGACTTTTATGACATACTCTGCTCACCAAAATCAGAGTTGTTTGGTAAGGACTTGAAAAGAATGTACATAATAGGTCATTAAGACAGACTTTTACTCTAGACCAAAACAAGTCTCAATAAATTTTAAAAGAATTCAGGGTGCCTGGGTGGCTCAGTGGCTCAGTCTCTGCCTTCAGCTCAGGTCATGAGCCCAGGGTCCTGGGATCAAGCCCACATGAGGCTCTCTGCTCAACGGGGAGCCTGCTCCTTACCTCCGCCTGCCTCTCTGCCTGCTTGTGATCTCTCTCTCAAATAAATAAACAAAATCTTTAAAAAAAAATTTTTTTTTAAAGAATTCAAATCATATACAGGTTGTCTTTACCACCATGAAATTAAATCCTCATATATCTGAAGATTAAACATTTCTTCTGTATAACTCATTGGCTAAAGAAACAAAAAATACAAGAGAAATGAGAATATATTTTGAAGTGAATAAAAATGAAAAGATAACCTCTGAAACTAGGGTGATGACGTTAAAGCAGGTCTTGGAGGAAAATCTAAAGTACTGAATATTGATAGTAAAAAAATCAAAAAGGCTTCAAATCAATGATAAGAACTTCTATCTTAAGAAATTACGAAAAGGACAATTAAAAGCTGCTTCTTTGAAAAAAATTTGGCAAAATGAGAACTATCTAAACTAACCAATCAGGAAAAGAGGACTAAAGTTTCAAATTATCACTATCAGCAATGACAGAGGAGACATCACTACAGGTCTTACACACATCAAAGGCTTAATAACAGGGGGCACCTGAGTGACTCAGTCCATTTTAAGTGTCTGCCTTCAGCTCAGGTCATGATCCCAGTGTCCTGGAATAAAGGCCCACACTGGGCTCCCTGCTCAGCGGGGAGTCTGCTTCTCTCTCACCCACTCCCCCTGCTTGTGTTCTCTCTCTCTCTCTAATGAATAAACAAAATCTTTTTTTTAAAAAAAAAAGCTTTAATAAGGGATGCCATAAAAAAATTTCCAGAAAATAGAACCGATGGCATCCTATCCTAATTCATTGTAGAAGGCCATCATTATCCTGATCCAAAATCAGACACACACATTAGATGAACAGAACGTTATAGCCAATATCCCTCATCTATTTGGAGGGGGAAAAAATTTCTTTTTCAAATTTAAGTCAGTTGATTCCAGAAATAAAGTAGATTAATTTATTCATGAACAAGTAGAGTTTATCTTACAGAAATTCAAGGAAGGTTTAAACAATGCATTTCATCATTTTAACCATGACCTAAATCATGTCTACAAAATCTTTAAGAAAAATCATGCTCTATACACAGCATGTAAAGCATGTAAAAGAATCCAGTGATCATTCCTAATAAAAATCCTCAACAAGGAACGCCTGGGTGGCTCAGTGGGTTAAGCCACTGCCTTCGGCTCAAGTCATGATCTCAGAGTCCTGGGATCAAGCCCCGCATTGGGCTCTCTGCTCAGCAGGGAGCCTGCTTCCTCCTCTCTCTCTCTGCCTGCCTCTCTGCCTACTTGTGATCTCTCTCTGTCAAATAAATAAATAAAATCTTTAAAAAAAAAAAACTCAACAAACTAAGGACAGAAAGGAACTTCCTCAATTTAATAGAGGGCATCTACAAAAACACTACAGTAATGCCCATAAATATGGTAAAAGAGAACACTTTCAATTTGAGATCAGGAAAAAGAACAATAATGCAAGCCCTCATCACTTCTATACAATTTTTTCTAGAGATCCTAACCAGTACAACAAAACAAAAAAAGAAAAGAAATGACAGATCAAAAAGGATTAAAAATGCATTTGCAGGGGCACCTGGGTGGCTCAGTGGGTTAAAGCCTCTGCCTATGGCTCAGGTCATGATTTCAGGGTCCTGGGTCTGACCCCCATATAGGGCTTTCCTGCTCAGCAGGGAGCCTGCTTCCTCCTCTCTCTCTCTCTCTCTCTCTCTCTCTCTCTGCCTGCCTCTCAGCCCACTTGTGATCTTTGTCTGTCAAATAAATAAAATCTTTAAAAAAAAAATGCATTTGCATATGGAGTGATAGTTTATGTAGAAAATTCTAAAGAAACTGCAAAAAAGCTATGAGAACAACTGAGTTTAGCAAGACTGCAAGGTAAAAGGCAATTAAAATGCCATTTTAAGTCTATAAACTATCAAGTAAAAATTATAAATTAGATCAAGAAGTACCACTTATATCAGTATCCAACAAATACTTAAAAAGTAAGTTTACCAATAAATATTTAAGACATGCAGATGAAAACTTCAAAAGAATGATGAGAAAAATTAAAGAAAACCTAAATAAAAGGAGAAGTCGGGCGTCTGGGTGGCTCAGTCATTAAGCGTCTGCCTTCAGCTCAGGTCATGATCCCAGGGTCCTGGGATGGAGCCCAGCATCAGGCTCCCTGCCCAGCAGGAAATCTGCTTCTCCCTCTCCCACTCCCCCTGCTTGTGTTCCCTCTCTCGCTGTGTCTCTCCCTGTCAAATAAATAAGTAAAATCTTTTAAAAAAAATAAGTAAATAAAAGAAAATAAAAGGAGAAGTCATGTCCATGGATCTGAAGACTATGGCTAAGGTATTAATTCTTCCCCAAATTAATGTAGAGATTCAACAAAAATCAAACCAAAATCTCAGCAGGTTTCCTTTTTTAATTAACTAGATGATTCTGAAATACAAATGGAAGAACAATGCAATACAGTATTAAAAATTTAAAAAAAAAAAGAAGTAGAAGAATTATCCTCCACAATTTCAAGACAGTAGAGTTATAATAATCAAGACAATGTGAAACTGGTTTATACAAAAACATGTAGATCAGTTTCACACAGTACAAATTATAGATATAGACCCCAACCTATATGGTCAATGGATTTCAAAATCAACAGTCAATGGACTATCTTTTCAAACAATGGTCTCGAAACAAATGGACGAAGACATGCAAATAAATCAACTTCAATTTTTTTCTTCTTAATATATACAAAAATAACCTGGCTCATAAACACAAATATAAAAGCAAATACTGTTAAACCTCTGGAGGAAATCCTTTATGATCTTAAGTCAGGCAATATACATTCTTTTTTAACATGGGACACAAAAAAAGCATGGAAAGGAAAATGAAAAACAGAGAAGTTACCAAAATTTAAAACTTTGTGCTTTGAAAGATACTATTACAAAAATGAAAAGATAAGCCACAGGTTGGGAGAAAATAACTGCAAACAATTTGATAATGTACTTTTATCAAAATCTGTAAAGAATATTTACAGTTCAGTAATATAACAAGGCAACTTAAAAATGAAAAAAGGATATGAAAAGACAATTCACCAAAGAAAATATAAGCATGTCAAATACATTAAGAAAAAGTTCAGTATAAATAGTTACTGGCAAAATCCAAATTATAATCACAATAATATACCAATATACACCTACAACTGTGGCTAAATTTTAAAACATGACAAAAGCAAGTACTGCCAACGAAGGCTGTGGGGGAGCTGCAACTCTCATTTGCTCTGGGAATGCATTATGGTAGTGCCAATTTGGAAAACAGTGTGGCATTTTTAAAATAAAGTTAGATATACACTGACCAAGTGTTTATACCTGAGAAATAAAAACACATGTCACTTAAAGATCTATACACAAATGCATATTTGTGCATAACAGCCAAGAACTATAAACAATCCAAATGTCCATTAACTGGTGAATGAATAAAGAAACTATGATGCAACCAATTAATGGAATTACTACTCAGCAATTACATCAAACAACATGGTTGAATTGCAAAAGCACTAGGCTAAGTAAGACACAGAAGTGTACACACTGCCTAATTTTCTGCATGAGATTCAGCAAAAAGCAAACTGTCTGGACAGAAATCAGATTAACAGCTACCAACAGACAGGGTACAGGTAGAGGACTATAAAGGGGCAAGAGGATATGTTTTGGGGTAACAGAAATTTTCTTCATCTTGATTGTGATGACTATAAAACTATACATGTTTGTCAAAGCTCATCAAAGTATCTAAAAAAGTGAATTTTAAAGAATGTAAATTATGTCTCAATAAACACATACCAAAAAAGTGGATTAAGGCAAGATAAAGGCCTTTTCTGATAAGCGAAAACTTAAGAGAATTCATCTTCAGCAGATCAGCACTTCAAGAATGATAAAAGAAGTTCTTTGGACTAAAGGGAAATGATACTAGGTGGATACGTCTGATTTTCAGGAAGCAATAAGAATACTATAGTCAATAAATAGGTAAATTAGAAATATATATTCTCCACCTAAGTTTTAAAAAATATGTGATTATTTGGGACGCCTAGGTGGCTCAGTTGGTTAAGCGGCTGCCTTCGGCTCAGGTCATGATCCCAGCGTCCTGGGATCGAGTCCCACATCGGGCTCCTTGCTTGGCAGGGAGTCCGCTTCTCCCTCTGCCTCTGCCTGTGTTCGTTCTCCCTCCCTCTCTCTCTCTCTGACAAAAAAAAAAAAAAAAAAAAAAAAAAAAACCTTAAAAAATATACGATTATTTCAAGTAAAAACTGCAATATTTTATTGTGAGCTTTGTAATAAAAGCACTTGTATTATCCATGACAACTACAGCGTAGAGGACTGAGAAAAAGGAAGAAATAAACAGAACTACATAGCTATGCAAACTGTTCAGCTTGTGTTATTTTCTCTAAAAAGAAACTATTGAGTAGCTACCTAGATTACTTCATTTAATCAACCCAAAATCCCTTTGAGAAAAGTATTAATAGCTTATTTTACAAATGAGAAAACTAAAGCTCTGCGAGGCTACACAGCTTGTCCAAGGTCACAGAGCCCAAAGCAGTACAAGTGGGACTGTAACTGGGTCCATATGAATCCGAACCTGATGACCTGTTGAAAAGACCACCCTGCCCTTCTCAGTTATCCCTTGTGTTTTAGGAGCTATAAAAGCAAGAGCTATACAAAGAAACTGTTTTTGCATATTCTAGAAAACCTTGCCTGAAGTAGTTGCCTGTAATTTATATTACTCAGTGCTTCTTTCATAAGAATTCAAATGACTAGTTTTCTCTTATATTTCAATGCCAAAAGACATTACTTTGTTCCCCAAAAAAATCATATTCAACCAATGGTCACTCATGCTAAACACTGTCTTGAGTAGAAACATGGATCCATATGGTCCCTACTCCACAGTCAGTTTATAGACATAATACAATATGTACATAAATAACCATCAAATAAGTTAAGAATGATGTGCTTCTCTTTAATTAAACAAAAAACCATATAACTCATTATTATTTCCTTTTGATTTGGCTGCCAAAGCTGAGAGCTAAACTTAATGTTTAAGTATGTAATCATTTCATCCCAGGTTCCTAGAAGAGGGAAATTTATCTTTTATTCTATGACTTTATGTTTAACTGTCCTTGTGTATATGCAGCCTATCCCAAATCCTTTTGTGAAAGCAGGCAGACTATATAGTATAAACAGACAGGTGGAGATGTTATAGATTAATAATACAAACTGAATCTGATTAATTTAAATCTTTCTTTAATTTACACAGTACACCAAAAACGTTCTGGGTTGGTGGGAGGTTCAAATGAGACAGTCTGTTAAAAGCATGCTGAAAACTGGCATTCTAGAAACACTTGTGAATGGAATTCCTATTTCTACTATCTATTTTCCATAGATATTATATGAGCTCTTAAAACCCATCCTGGATTTATATTTAGAATGAACAAGTTGGGAAAATAAAAAAATGAAAATAGGGTATGGCTGGGTAAGTGGTGTTTTCAAGGGCCAATGCAATGCAAATAATGTGAGTTTTGTATAGCCTCTTTGTTTCTATAGCTTTGGGGGGAGGTGGTGAAGAGCACTAGACTAACAAAAGTGGTGGTTTAGAAGCACTACCATTACTCTGCCCTTTTCACATCCTGTGCATGGTAATTTGCTAGTGCCTCTGCAATGATATCTGCCAAATCTTTAAGTGCCCTCCGATGCATGTCTCTGGGACCTGCTGATTTAAACACATTCAACTTTTTCAAGTAATGCTGGACCACTTGAATCTCCAGTCAGTTTTGGCTTCCCTCCCACTCATTCGGAATTTCTAGACAGAATCTCTTGTTATCTCAGAAGTTATGCTTTTCATGAACATAAATAAAATAGCAGAGAAAGACTATTATTAGCTTTTATTAGACTATTATTACCTATTATTAGCTTTCCTCTTTAATAAAGTTCTAGTATTTTGTTAGTTTTCTTTCTTTGGCAATGAAACACATCCTTAGTCATTCAAGTAGGATCTGATCTCCAAATTTGGAAATCCCAAATATTATAATATGGTGGCAATAAAAGGAGTAAGAAAGGAGGAGGTGGTAGGGCACATATACACATTACCTTTGTCCCTTTTCTCTTTGATCTTGGTTCCTCCCACTTCAAGTAAGGGAATGGCTAGGAATCCACTGTTGCACAAAAATAATACAATACTATAAAAGAGAACAATGGATAAAACTGTCCCTTTTCCATCACCAAGAAGCCAAACAAACTAAAAGAGTCAACTTTCTCTGGACTTTTTTTTCACCTATAAAATAAAAAAAATTAAGCTAGAGCATCATGAATACCTCTGCCAGTTAAAAAAGTGCAATGAATTTAAAACAAAAGTTACAGAAGAATGCAATGATATTCCTGTCCTCCATGGTCCCTTTTACCACCCGTCAGAGCTTCCACTGCTCTTCCCACACACTCAAATAAAATTAAAAAATCCTATTCACAATCTGATTAAGAGTTAATTCACACAGGGTCTAAATGAGACTTAATATCATAGGAAATTTGCATTTTTAGAAAGACCAGTTAAACCACATGCATTTCTAATGAACAGAACTTGGTGGTAGGTGCAGTTAGAGGGGGAGGGAAGAAAATATACGTATCTTTGAGCAGAGAGCCTCCCAACAGTCCAGGCTTGGTCTACTTATTCTACTTTCTTTTGCCTCAATTAGATTTCCAACTTCATTTTCCACAAAGCATAATTTATAAAAACAGCTATACACACCCTCCCATTTTTTGTATGGCTCTTTATTCTCTCTTTTTGATTTGGCTCCTTCTTCTAATCCTCCCCACTAAGGCTTCTCAAGAGGTAAAATAACCAGTGTAAGCTGCACATTAGCCCTATACCTTCCTCATCTTAGGGTATCATACACAAATGCACATACAAACACACACAACATACACAATCACTGGAAGAATAACAGAAAGAGGAAAAGAGAAAGCGTACTGAGTAGAGACTGAAAATCATGGAAAACAGCCAGGATTATTGCTTTGTAGGATTTATTATGGGGAAGGAATATGGGAAAAAGAACAAAAAGTAATGAATGAAGGGGAAAGCATGGAGTCAGCTCTAATTAAAGCAATAGGGAATACGGAAATGAAGTTTAAAATAAGGCTTGGATACAGCTGGGGAGTTACATGTTTTGTGTTGAGGTTTGTTTTGTTTAACTTTTAAAAAGTGATGTAGTCAAGAATGGAAAAAGAATTAGAATTGAGGATTAAAAACGCTTAAGTGGAAATGGAGAAGAAAACAGAGAGAGAAAAGATAATGGATAGAAATGGAATCAGAAAACAGAAAAAAAAGAGGATTAAGAAAGGGAAGCAAGAATCAGAGAATGCACAATCTAGTCAGAGGAATAGGAAGGATCTTACAATGGTGATGCACAAAAAGAGCAGAAATGGGAGCAGAGTGAAGTAAGAAAAAGAAACAGAGTAGAAACCAAGACTGAGACAGAACAGCAAAGACAAGAATACAAGATATCAGAGCCAGCTGGGTTACAAACCAGCAGCATGTGTCTTTTTGTTTTGGTTTTTGTTTGTTCTTTTAAATAGGAACACAAAGTGGCAAGAGATCATGATAAAGAACAGCACCATCTGGGGCATGTTTTCATTGGCCTTTTAATGTACTACAGGAAGCAGAACCCCAAAAAGAGAATGTGGGTGGGGAGGAGGGAGTGGGGCAAATGCGACAGCAACAGGAAGCAATAGAAAACGAGCTCAGTGGGTAGGCAGAAAAAAGATACAGGTGGTAAGCAGGCAGTTTCAGACTACTCTAGCATGCTGTAGGCAAAAGAATTTCATAAAGCAAAGCAAATATGACAAACACACAAAGGGTCAATCATCGATTAATTCAATGTAAAAAGCTCTAACATGGGTCTTTAAAGCCTCTTCCTTCACCTTATTTATTACCTGTCCTACCCAGCAGTACAAGCTCAGGTTTTACTAAGTTATTTCTCACTAATCTTTCAAATTCATTTCCTTTCTTCCTCCCTGAGATACTGCGCTGGACACAGCCAAATATGGAAAGTATGAGTGAAACTGACTCTACCACCAAGAGATCCCAACTGAACAGAGGACACAGATAAACACAAATTACTTGAAATATGCCTTTTGTGAATACACCAACTGAAAATAATCTCTCTGGCAATTGAATGCTTTCTCTCTAATGCACCTAACACTTTCTACCTTGAATAATAGTCATCCTTTTTAAACTATAAGCTCTTTAAGAATCAGAACTTTTCTTTTCTGACTAGTTTTTATACTCAGCCAAACCTAGCGCAACATCTATACATATGTGTTCAATAGTATTGTAACTGCTAAGTTGGAATTGGGGGGGGGGGTGCCTAATAGAGAAGAAAACATTTAGCAAGATCCTAAAAAATGAGAAAGACTAAAACGGACATGCACTCCACTGCAAAGGAGCATACAGTAGGCTCAAGAAAAGAAATAACAGTAAGTCATTCTGTCGAACGGCTGTAAGTAGCCAAGAGGAAAGAGAAGATGAGACTGGCTAAGGCATGCACCAACAAGAGGAAGACAGCGACTACAAGCCTGATACACGGGGCTGGATATGAAATGCAATTACAGTTTAAACTTTTTTGAGACCATCAAACTTATATTTTACAAAGATTACTCTTGCTGTTGTAATACTTTGGGAGGGGAAAAAAATGAAATGCTTCTATCTGTGGAAGACGCACTGAAGAAGTGATATGTGAGCTGGGTCTCATAAGAAAACTACAAGCTCCTTTGCGGAAGGGCCCTTCAGGAAGAGGAAATTAAATGAGAAATCGCATGGTAACATAAAAGGACACAATAGATTCTGGAGCTAGTGAAAGTCCAGAGTGGCTGGAGAATACTTTATCTAGAGGAAAGAGATATAAGACTTGAAAGACAGGTTAAGGTTATTTTATGAAGAAGACTAGTTCCTCGTTTGATTAAAATTTTAATGGGGGGGGGGCCTCCACACTACCTACATAGAGTCATATCATCAAGTGATTCAACAATTACTCAGGATGACAGTATCAAGATCCCTGTTCACATATTCAACACCCTGCCTAGAACAGATAAAGTCTCTACAACCCCACTTCAGGCCATGTGGCTGCTATGCTAAAGAAACAGCCATTTCTAATTGTCATGGACCCAGATCTCACAGATCAAAATTTTTAAACAAAACAGTGAATCTAGAATAGTAGAACTGTTATTTTGACTTTCCAAACAAAGAAGACTACTGGGTGGAAAATGAAAGCCTGAATGTTTATTTATAGGACAAACCCGTTTTAAACTGTTAGAGCAAATCACATAGTAAGGAATTATTTGGGGTGTTACACACTTAATGACAACTGTACATCTCTGAATTCATGATATTGGAAGGAGTGACACTTTGTTTCACAAAAATGTTCACTGTGTCTTTCCTCCCAAACCACACTCCATCACTCATCACAAGTTAACATCAAGTGCTTTAAATAACAACACTTTCAATAATGTGAAGTCTCTTCTTGTTATACTTTACTATAACTTCCTGTGTCTTTGACATATTCAAGAAGTGAAACTCATGCATAGCATGTTTATATTATTCCCTCCTTAGCAAAAGCTCACAGACAATGTCAGGTCTGGAGAGATAAGAGCTGCTTCCAGGACATGAATTCTCATGAGGATTAGGCAACCACCATCTGGGGCTCTAGAGTTTATCTGTAGCAGCTGCCTTCAAAGTATCACACTAGGAGGGGGGCTGGAGGGGGGCGGTGAGTCTAATTCTAAAGTGTTTAACAACTTGCTCTACCTTGGCTTTGATTATTGTTCTGGATTGCTTTTTTACCTTCCTTGTAAGAATAAAATACAAAAGAGTGACCTCTTCTTAAAACACAATCAATTAAAATAGCGCAATGTATTCAAGTAACAACCACATCATATACTCATATTTTCTTAACATGTCATAAATACATATCAATATAAATTTTAATAATTACCTAGTCATTTTAATAATTACCTAACATCATTAATAAAAGCTTAATCTTTTTAAAAAAATGAATACTACAAATTTTTAAATTTCTACATAGACAAAAACCCTACAGATTTTGTTTTAACCATTTAACAATATCACAGATTATTTGGGGGAAGATTTTTACTATTTTTAATGACATTCAAATAATCATAACACTGAATTTTATTAAACAGAAAGCAAATATTTACCATATTTATAAATCAAATCTCTATATAAAAGAACAGGAAGCTCAAAAATGAATTCAATAGGGGAAAATTAATTTTAAATATTCAATTTTAAATAATAACCTACTGAAAGTGATTAATATCCTTAAAATTTATAGTGTTAAAACTGGTCATAGGGCGCCTGGGTGGCTCAGTGGGTTAAGCCTCTGCCTTCGGCTCAGGTCATGATCCCAGGGTCCTGGGATTGAGCCCCACATCGGGCTCTCTCCTTGGCGGGGAGCCTGCTTCTCCCTCTCTCTCTGCCTGCCTCTCTGCCTACTTGTGACCTCTCTGTCTCTCTCTGTCAAATAAACAAATAAAATCTTAAAAAAAAAAAAAAAAACTGGTCATAATGAAACAGCTAGATACTTACAAAAAATAGAAATTGTGAAACAAAATATTTTCCTTTAAGGTATGAATTCTACTGAAATAAGTCTCAAAATCACTACACCACTAAGAAATGTCTATTTCTTAAAACCAGGTGTCTTATTTCTTAAAATCAGGTCTCCTTTCAATCGACTATTTTTTTACCTGCTATAGAATCTTAAGTTACATTTGTTCATTTCAATATCCTTTGACAAAAGACTTACTAAATTAAAGACAACATTATTGTTAGTCTCATCAGAGATCTGGCAAAGTGGCTGCATCTATAGATAAAATTCCACTCTAATAAAACAGCTTTGTAAAGAAGAATGGTTCAGTCTTTCACTCTTCATTCAAAATAAATAATAAACCTATTTCTGTATTGGACATTGTGACCTGGGGACACAAAAGGCAGAAGGTTTGGGTGTGCCAAAATCATAAAATTTTATGGACATTTTCCATGTCGAAAAATCTACATATATTTATATCTCCTGGCCTGATACAAACATTCTAGTCCTATTTCTTGAAGTACCTTCAAAATTTATCTTATTTCTCACCTGGCTCTTTCTCCCTACTTCAGTCAGTGGCAGAATCATTTTTCTTAAAGTTCTTTTTCTTTTAATTAAAAAAAAAAAAGATTTTATGTTTTTGACAGAGATACAGTGAGAGGAAACACAAGCAGGGGGAGTGGGAGAGGGAGCACAGGCTTCCCACTGAGCAGGGAGCCTGACGCTTGGCTCCATTCCAGGACCCTGGGATCATGACCTGAGCCGAAGGAGGATGCTTCCACCAAGGCACCCCCAGAATCATTTTAAAAAATCACGAAAACTTGAATCTCAAATCTTTTAACCCCCTCTCTCTATTTTAAAGATTTTAGTTTATTTATTTCAGAGAGAGAGAGATGGAGTTAGCAAGAGAGAGCATGACCAGGGAGGAGAGGGATAAACAGGCTCTCCACTGAGCAGGGAGCCCGATGCAGAGCTCAATCCCAGGACCCTGGGATCGTGACCTGAGCTGAAGGCAGATGTTTAATGACTGAGCCACGCAGGCACCCCTCTTTTACTCCTCTCTTCATCAACTCTTTTATCAAGTCATCAAGCCCTCCTGACTCAGTTCAAAATCATTTTAGCAATATTTTCCTCTCAAAACTATCATTACCAACCTAGTCTAAGTTATCTGTCTCAAACTTTGGACTAAATGAACAGTTTTGTAGGTAGTCTCTCCTACCTAACTCACAGTATACAACACCACCACGTCTCCTGGGTTTAAAATGCCATTCCCTTTCCTCCACACAAAGTCTCTCTAGACCAGATTGTCCAGGATTCAAACTCAGTTGTTTGTTTTTCCACACAACATTCCATATTTAGCCTAGAGTAGAGTCACCTTCCCCACTTGCTGACCTGCTACATTAGGCACAAAACACACTGGTTCACCTGATCACAAATATTACTTCTTAGTGGTATTTTTCATATATCTGAAGGAGATGTGAAGAGAATAAACAAACAAACAAAAAAACTACAATGCATTTTTCTGCCATTCCTATACTGGGTTATAAAATAACGGGTATTTGTTGACTGTTTCAACAAAATCAATTATGCATTTAGGTTGTGATGTGGTATGCTTTTTTTTCCCCCCAAGGGTTTAGCCTTTTAAAAGGTATCAGAATCCACGGAATCTGAGTTCTAATTCTGCAACATCTGAGTAGGCAATGACAATGATCCAACAACATACAAAGATAGCCTTTGAATATGGAATCAGTACATACAGTAACTGCTTGTAATATTATATTCTTTTGTAATTGGGATTTTTCTCTGAAATTCCTTGTATTTGTTAGAGATTCAATTTGTTACTCAAGCTGTGGATTTATAGGATTTATATCCTTAAAACCAATTCCAGCATAATTTCACACAGACTTCCTGAAGCTAACCAGGACAACAACCAAAATAAATCTTCCTTTTGACAAGAATAAATGTTCCATGAAAATAACGAATACATCATTTAAACTTAGAGCATGATGTCTGCAAACTCAAGCCCCACTCCACCACTCCAAATGCATCTAGCGTCTACAGTAATCTAATCCCACACATTATTACTTATTCAGATGTTTCCCAAGTACCAATACCCCAAATAATTCAATTCCCTATGCTAAATCACCTGTTTTCAACCTGCTTGCTTCTCTACCTCTATAATCTAAGATTCTTGCTCCTGAGTTACAAGGTTCTACTTTACACTACCCTACCACTAACTAAGTTGGCTTTCACAGGACCTTGGTATTATCTCCTAAATTACAGTGGAATCAGGTACTATAATCTGGGTTCTAACATCATCCAATTTTCTTATTAAAAATAATGACCCAACAAAAGAAAAGTAATATTCCTCTATATATTCAAATACCACTAAAGTATAAGTGATAAATACAGATAGAGCAGCATTTGTCCAATTTTCAGAGCCTGCCTTCAATATACCCACATTTGGATGAAAACTTAACACCAAGTACAAAATCATTATATAGTATAGGCAAGTAAGTAAGTGCCAAAGGAGTTCAAAGAGCAGTACCAACGTCTGAGTCCGAGTCTGAATCTGAGAATCGTAATGAAGAGCAGAGAGGGGCTAGGCATTCAATTCAATTCTTGCATTTTGTTTATTTTTTTAAAGATTTTATTTATTTATTTGACAGACAGAGATCACAAATAGGCAGAGAGGCAGGCAGAGAGAGAGGAGGAAGCAGGCCCCCTGCTGAGCAGAGAGCTCGATCCCAGGACCCTGGGGTCTTGACCTGAGTTGAAGGCAGAGGCTTTAACCCACTGAGCCACCCAGGCGCCCCCAATTCTTGCATTTTAAAGATGAGGAAAATCAGGTCACAAAGGCTAACCGGAAAAGCTTCAATGGAGGAGATGAGATTTCAGGTGGACTCTGACTGATCTGGACTGACCAGGAAGGAGGGAGAAGGAAATTCCTGAAGGCAGAGAAAAACAAAAGGATAGAAGAGATCCGACTTAGTAAACATTCATGTGAAGCTACTATGTGCAGGTACTGTGCTAAGTGCATATCACAGGTTCTCATTCACTACTACTAACAACCTTTGTATTATCATCTCCAATTTTTATAGCAGAGAAACTCTGAGGCTCACTGTGTCAAAACTGAAACAAATCTCAGGTCTATCTGAATCTAAAGCCCATAAACTTTCTAACATTCTTTCTATCACAGTGTATCTCCTCCATTTTTTCTTTTTTTTTTTTCATACAACACTCAGTATCTCTTTCATCTTTACAACTTTCTTAAGCTGCCTTTAGCCCTCAGAAAATAATTCTCACACCTTATCAGTATTATTCTTCTAAAGTCAACCTATCGGGGCACCTGGGTGGCTCAGTTGGTTAAGCAGCTGCAGGTCATGATCCCAGCGTCCTGGGATCGAGTCCCACATCGGGCTCCTTGCTCAGCAGGGAGCCTGCTTCTCCCTCTGCCTCTGCCTGCCATTCTGTCTGCCTGTGCTTGCTCTCTCCCCCTCTCTCTCTGATAAATAAATAAAATCTTTAAATAAAAAAAAAATGTTTAAAGTCAACCTATCAAAAATAAACAGAAGCTATCAACCCAAGGTAAGTTAATTTTGATATTTCTGACACACATTTACATGAAACTACCACTCTCTTTTTAAGACTAGATTGGTTATATTATCACATTGTCATCTATTTGCCAGGTTCAACTACCTAGCAATACTGCTTCTATCAATGCAAACTAAAATATACCCTTAAATTGTCATAATAAATATAATGCCCTGCAAAAAAAGCAGAAACCCAATATGTCATGCTCAGAAAACAGTAGGCACCAAAAGTATATTGAATTACCTAGGTGCCTCTCTGGCAAACGTATAGTTATTCAGACAAGCGCTTTCCATGAAACAACTTATTCCTGAGGCCATCCTCTCACCAGAAAAGTTGGGCATATATCTACTGAAGAAAAAGAAGGGCACCTTAACAGGAGTAGGGGGAAAAAAGCAGTATGGGGAAAAGAAAGGAGGGAAGAATTATTTGGGTTGGTTAGGCAGTTAGAAATATAGATATTGGTGGTCATTCATGTACCAGTAATTTATAAAACAGTCTTTGAAAACTAGAGACTGCCTAAATATACATTCTGTTCCTTAGTCTAAAATTTAAGAGAAGGTAAGTGCGTAATAGAGATTCCAAAGTTTCGGCTGACCCTAGAAACATAGATGAACATTCTTTAAGGTCTTTTAGAAATATGTCTGATGACCTGATTCACAAATGCCTTGAAAGGTAATTAAGGCTACCAAGAGGTTGAGACAGGATAGAAAAGTACTTTCTGCACAGAGGAAAAACCATAAAGAAATGAGAAAGCTGAAAAGGAAGTAAATCTGGGGAAACAATGAGTGCTTTGGTGTATGAGGTAGAAACCAGAAAGTCTTGAATACCAGTGTGAGGAACAGGAAAATCAGGAGTATAACAGAGAAACTGAGCAAATAGACTACAAAAGTTAAGACAACAACCCTTACTTAGTGCTGTGTGCCAGACATATGCCTCTAACAATCCCTGTACTTAAGAATTCAAAATCTAGTGAGACTAATACATATAATCACATTATCAAACTATCATAAAATTTAATACAACAGCAGTATGAGTCAAGTGCTAAAGATTAAGTCAAAAATAATTATCGATCTCACAAAGGAGATACATGTGAGGCATGCCTTGACAGACCAATGCAATTCCCTCAGACGGAGACAGCAGGATGGTCAGAGAAGTAACTAGGACCTGATCTGGAGAGATCCTGTGAGACTGGAAGTGAGGAAAATTACATTAAGCTAAAAACAAATTATGCACTCTGAAAAAGAGAAACGAGTAAGAGTTAGCATTTCCATTCCTGGGTACACAGCCAAAGGAATTAAAAAGGTATGTCCATGGAAAACTTGTACACAAATGTTTACAGCATTTTGACTATCATTCTTAATAGCCAAAAAGTGAAAACAACCTGAATGTCCATCAACTGATAATCGATAAGCAAAATGTGTTACGCCCATACACTGGATACAAAGGAGTATTATTCAGCCATAAAAAGGCATTAAGTTCTGACACATGATATAACATGGATAAACCCTGGAAACATTTTATAAGTGAAAGAAGGCAGACACAAAGAACCACATATTGTAGATTCTACTACTACGTGAAATGTCCAGATTAGGCAAATCTATGAGACAGAAAGTACTAGTGATTGCCCTGGGCCGAGAGTTTTGGAGGTAATGGGGGAGTGACGAAAATGTTTCCATACTAATTATAGTGACAGCTGCACAACTGAGTGAATAAGTTAAAAACCCCTGAATCATATACTTTAAATGGGTTAATTATATGGTACATAAATATCTCAATAAAGCTATTATTTAAAAAAAAAAAAACAAACCTCTACTGCATAGTGTATAAGGTTCAGCAGTATTCCCACACACACATACGCTGACACACAAAGAGGTAATTCTTTGAGGGAAGCTTATAAAGAGGTTTGGAGGTAAGCTAAAGAGCCTTAACTTCCTACTTTGAAGGTCTGTGCTGAAACCAGAACTTGTTTCTTCTTCTTAATACATGTCCATCCATCCCTGTACGGCTCAGCTCTCTACTAGGCATATAGTTTAGTTCAACTCTATACTAGGCATAAAGACTGCTCAAAAAATATTTGTTCAGTGGTAGTACATACAAAATACTATATGAATCAAAAGAAAAATCCAACATCATAAAGAGGCTACAATAAGCACAAAGTTTAAAAAAAAAAAAGGTTACTAGATTTTCCTTTAGGCTGCAGATCTTGGCAGACTAGAGTATAGCTATATATATCCAGACAGCTTATTTAAGTCAGGAAATTCCCTCTTAGCCAATCATTTAATAATTTTTTTAAAGTTTTACATAACATGCGGGGTAATTATTCTTCTAAGATGGAAAATGACTTTCCCAACACCCGGTTTTTGGCTTGTTAGTAACCAAAACGCAGGATATTTTCCTATTTTAAGAGAATGATTACAATTATCAAAGTAATTTTATTACAATGTCTGAATGACACAGTACAAAAGTATAATAGGAACCATTAGAAATTTCTGAACTTACAAGTCCTTTCTGAAGGCATCCAATTATTACTTATTAAGCCACTTTCTTTGTTAGAATATATTTTTCTGACTTAAACATCCTACTTTTTTTTAATTTGGGTAACAGATTTCAGTTCATGGTTAAATGTAAAATAAAAACTGCAAATTGAAAAACAATTTTACTTCCATTGAAATCAATTCAATGGCTCATTATCCAAAAGTATATGTTCATCAATACAAATAAACTTTTATTTCTAAGTTTCTTTTGAGGTTAAAATCCTAAAATAGCCCTAAGTTGCACCACAATCCAGCTGCTAAGGAAAAGCTAAGTAATGTTTCCCATGACTAAATGGATTAATTCTTTAGCCCAAACACAATTACTGTTCTCCACACTGTTCCATTGAACATCTAAATAAGCATCCCAAAGCTTATTTCATTCAAAGAAAAGATCCAGACCAAAGAATAATCCCAATGTATGAAGTTTACATTTTGTGTAAAGTTTTTTTTAAAAGGGAAAAATCTATAAGTGGTAATCAGGAAAAGAAATGAGTTGTTTTAGACAGGTGGAGGGGATGACATCTATTGACTAATAGATATCTTTGTTGAAGGAGTGCTGTGCAGATTCCAGTAGATGTCTTTTTCTCAAATCAACTAATTTTTCTTACTTAGCTCCTGAATCTACACTTTCCCAAAGCTGACACACATCAGCAGTGAGAAGAATAATTCTTTGAGAAATGGCCTGTTACACAGAAAAAGATCTACATTTCATCTGATTGTTCTAACTTCAGCTGCTTTAAAATTTTTCAACTTCAACCATATCTGAAGAGTGCTCTCCTACAGCCATGCTTAGTAAACATTTTATTCTTCGATACATTTTTCAATTTAAAAAAGTACATTAGCTGATCTAGTGGCAGGGTCAGGGGTTGTGGCGTAGAGAAAACAAGCAAACATGCAGCTGTATTCAAATAATACTCTATGACTCGGGGGTAAAATGAAAATAAATAAATAATAGTTATTAATTTCAAATCAGGATTCTCTGACAATGACAAGTCTTCTGATCACAGGATCTTTTAATACTTGCTGTTACTGAGATGTTTACACAAAGACTAGGTGACCGTGTCCCTGTGTTGGAGAAAGAGCACCTACATGAGGGAATCTGAACTAAACACCTGTAGGGTTTCTTCTTCCTCTTTTTTCTTCCCTTTTTTTTTTCCTTTTTTGGTAGGGTTTCTTCTGACTCTTAAGATTGGTTATTCAATTTCCACTTGTTTTTATCTAATGTGAAAATATAGCTGTTTTTCCACCAGCTTAATACCCCTTGAGAGATCTCTTTTATCTTATTACTTGTTGCAACTTGAGTTGCTAAGAGAGTTTTTAGCTCTTTGTAAGGAACACTTTTGCACTGAACTAAAGAATTATTTACTGTTACATGGTTTTCTACAGCTCTGACCCAAAGCTTTCACAAACACTGCAAATGTTACTGTCACAAGATCACACTATTTAGCTTTGGTCTTCTAATGAAGGCTGAATTAATGGCAGGGCTTCCTTGCACTGTTGGAAACTAGACCACTACAAGTGGGCAGGCGGGAGTGGTCTATACAACCTTTGCGGCACCTAGTTTGCAGATTTTCTTCCTTAGGACAGCAATCAAATAAAATGCTGAATTCCTACCCAGTCTTGACTGTTGTTGGTTTTGTCAACAGGGGGTTAATCTGCCTGAATCTCACCTTTAGCAACTACAGGTATAATCCAATTAAAATGGTTATTAATGCCCTTCGGAATTCTAATTAGCCAAAGGGACAGGCTGGGGGTGGGGGGGGTGGGAAATGGGTTATTTTCGCAGTCAGAATTTAAACTTTCAGAGATCACCCCTATATAGTTCCTATCCATCTACTTTAGCAAGACTAGGGGAGAAGGGGAGGAGGAGCCTAAATAAATACAGTAATGAAAACACACAAGAAGGAAAGAAGAAACATAAAAAAATAATGAAAAGAGAAAAAAATAATATGAAAGAAAAATTTTCAGTAAACTTTCCCAAATATGCACCAGTTATAAAAAAGTGAAACCCAATGTACCTCTAGTTAAGTACAACAAACAAAAACAAAACTTGCTAGAAAATAGTTGTTAGATATTTGGACTGGAATCTTACTTGTGAGAAATTAGAAAGATATAAAAATAAGAGAGTTACTTTTCATACAGAAAAAGATTTACATACCATGCTTCTTTCAAAAAGCAAAAATCCCAATGGCTTCCAGTGCCCAAAATGTTTTTATAAAGTGTGCACATTTAATACCCATAAATAGGCTAGTTTCTTCACGTACACTTTTTTTTTTTTTTAAGATTTTATTTATTTATTTGACACAGAGAGACCACAGGCAGGGGGAACAGCGGGCTGAGGGAGAGGCAGGCTTCTAGCTCAGCAGGGAGCCCTACTCCAGCTATATTCTAGTACCCTTGGATCATGACCTGAGCCAAAGGCAGACGCTCAACCGACTGAGCCATCCAGGCATCCCAAAGCAGCTCTTTACGGAATCTGAAAGTAAACATCAGAGGCAAATTGGAGAAGATCAGAATTTAAATTAGCAGCAAACTGGTGGTGAATTTACCATTTTCCCTCTTTGGTCTCCTCTGGCCTAGACTCAACAGTGTAAACCTGCAAGTGGGCACTCTGGCAAATGGAGGGAACTCTAGGCCAAGCCACGCAGTTGCAGCGTAAGGAGCAAGAAAGGAGTCTCCTACCACTCAGAATAGAGAAAATTCCCTGGGTTCATGTTCTTTTCAGCATTCCCTTGTACCGTAGCCACCAAGCAATCTTGTGATAGTGATGAAGGCAGTAACAGGTGCAGCAGTGGGGTCCAGAGTCTGAATTCTGAGGGGGTAAGACTTCTTCAAGAAAACGGCTTTTTCTGTCTTCTTGCTACTTGGCCCCCTAAGTAGATACACTGTAAGAAGTACACAGCAGGAAGGGGTTACTAAAGCTCTTACTCAATGACCAGAGGACCAAAAGGAGAGGGAGCCAGGTAACCAAAAGTACCAAGGAGATTATAAAAAGGGAGAAGCTCAGGAAAGCAACCCCATGAGGTTTTTGAGGAACATCTATGCTGACCCTTAACCCGTGAGGAGCTAAGGCTAAAACAGCATACCACAGACACTGAGAACTGAACTACTGGGCAGACAACTAACCAGTTTCGTATTGGCCACTGTCTGGTACACATGCAAGACACATTCATGGTACGGCAAAAGTTTTGTAAAAGGAACTAATATTAGAGCCATGACCCACAGGAGACTGGTAAACTCACAGCCCAAACCTAACCAGTTTGACCACCAACTAAAAGAAAAACACCAACATTCATTGTAGGATTTAAACAAGACACAGTCTCACAATGTAATACTCAGACTGTCCAGAATACAGTGCAAAAATATCTGGGGGTGCCTGGGTGGCTCAGTGGGTTAAAGCTTCTGCCTTCGGCTCAGGTCATGATCCCAGGGTCCTGGGATCAGAGCCCCGTGTTGGGCTCTCTGCTCAGCAGGGAGCCTGCTTTCCCCCTCTCTCTCTCTCTCTGCCTGCCTCTCTGCCTACTTGCAATCTCTGTCTGTCAAGTAAATAAGTAAAATCTTAAAAAAAAAAATTTGACACGTGAAGAACTAGGAAAACCTCAATTTATGAGGAAAAACAAATTGCAGATGCCAACACTTACGGATTTACCAGACAATGACCTTAAAAAGAAGCTACTAACAATGTTCCACAAAGTAAAAGTAAAGACTCTTAGAATGAACAGAAAGATGTGAAATCTCTTCAAAAAAATAAAAGATATTGGGGCGCCTGGGTGGCTCAGTGGGTTAAGCCTCTACCTTCGGCTCAGGTCATGATACCAGGGGCCTGGGATCGAGTCCCGCATAGGGCTCTCTGCTCAGCAGGGACCCTGCTTCTCCTCATCTCTCTCTCTGTCTCTCTGCCTATTTGTGATCTCTCTCTCTGTCAAATAAATAAATAAAATCTTTAAAAAATAAATAAATAAAAGATATAAAGAAACGGAAAAATTTAAAAACTGAAAAATACAATAACCAAAATGAAAGTTCCATTGGACGGGTTCAACAGCCACATGAATAGAACAGAGGAAATAGCCAGTGACTCTTAAAGATAGATTAACAGAAAATACCCATTCTGACGAGAGAGAAAAAAAATATTTAAGAAAACGAAAACCTCAACGACTTGTAGAACAATCTAATATTCATTTCACTGGAGTCCAAAAAGAAAAAGAGAGGGTGGTGCAGGAAGAAAAAAATATTTGAGAAAGTAGCAACTTGAAAACTAAAATTTTCAGCTTTACTTGCATTACTTACAGAGGAACAAAATTGGAATGACGGAGAATTTCTCATCAAAAACCACAGAGGCTGGAAGAAAGTAGAACAACATTTTTAAGCACTGACAGAAAAGAACTGTTTACCCAGAATTCCATATTCAGGGAAAATATTCTTCGGAAATGAGGGTACAATAAAAATATTCTCAGATGAAAGAAAACCAAGAGAATTCACTGCCAGGAGATCTGCTCCAAAGAACTGCTAAAGGAAGTTAGTTCTTCAAAGAAATATGACACTAGCATAAAACTTGAATTTAGGAATGAAAGACGTGCAACAGATAAAACAGTAGTCCATCTGTTGAGATTTTTTAAATGTGCTTGAAAACAAAAGGCAAAAGGTGTATAGTGTCTGATGGCATTTTCAATGTATGTAGATATAATACATAAGACAAAAAAATACATCAAACCCCCAACTCAAAATGGGGCAAAAAGATTATAAAACTACCACTTGCATTTTTAAAGAAGGGCAACTATGAAAAATGTGATTTCCATAGATCTTAAAATTCCATTTCTTTCCATCAATTCTCTCTTCTCCCAAAGTGGAAACAATGACAACAAACAGCTTATAAGTACCTACTTGTGCATGATACTGTCAAGACCACTAGCTGAAAAGATAAATTCTTTGTGCTTTTTGAAGCTTACAGTCTAAACTATTCAAATCCAACATAAAAGAAATGATAAACAATGGAATTAAACATAAAACAATGGCTTAAAGATTCAAATAATATACACGTTTTACATCAACGTATTTGTTGTACCAAAGAGAAAAAGCATTGGGGAAGGTTCGCTGGGCCATTGTTTTTGTTGTCTTATTTTAAAATGGTAAGCTATTCCTGAGAAAAATACACTTACCTTTTGTAAGTCAGAGCTCCTTTTGAGTGCCAAATTGGAGAAAAGAGATTGTTCCATTTTATAAATCCCAGTTAGGTTACTGAGGAGGTGCAAATTCAGATACAGAAACAAATACTTTGAAGAAATGCCAAGATCATCCCCCATGTATTAATTAAGGCCTAACCTTAGAAATAAATCATTTCATCTTTAATTCATCTTGCTAGTTCTTAAAGATTTTATTCATGGCCTGCAGAAAAAAATGTCTTTGAATCTGTAAATATTCTAAGAGTATAAATTTTGTTTATTTTAAAGTAGAACTCGTGATATTCTGTAATACTAACACATCCTTAAAATGCAGGCAAACTTCAGTTACTGCCAACGGCCCTTGATGTGTTTGTAACACCCTAAAGATTAAAGAGTATAATGTCATAAATCCTATTACAGTATATAATCTCTAAATTACATTCAAGGGGATAAAAATATACAGCATATTAATGAACTTTACATTTTCATAACACCCTTTATACTGAATATGCGAATCTAGTTACTTTGGATAAAAGTTTATGAAAATCTATCTCTCATAACTATTAAATATATTCTGCTCATCCTTGGAATCAGTTATTTTCAAAATGATGTCAGCCTTAGAAGTGGATTAATGTTTCCCACTTCTCCTGCCCCAAATTTCAAGATTTATTTATGTGCTATCCTTATGAGGTAAGACAGAGAAATAAAATCTAAAAAGTAAAAATAAATAAGGATTAAACTAAGTATATATGTACGTTTAGAAGATATCTTTAATACCCTGAAAAAAAAAACACCAAGAGTATTTAACAAAAAAGATTCTTCCCCACCCAAAATCCTACCATAAAAGGGCAAGAGCTCATTTTTCTAAATAATGGTGGTAAGGTGGAGTGGGGAAATATAACCTCCAAAATATTATCATGCACGTTGTCAATAAAAGCAGGCAAAAGATCTGCAAGAGATGTCAAGCAAATTCACTGATACTTTAATAAAACTGAGATACATGAATTGACATGTATTCCTTGCAGTGCAATGAACAGTGTTCCCACCCCAAAAAAGGTATGTCCGAATCCTAACCCCTAGTACCTGTAAATATGACTTTATTTGGAAATATGATCTTTCCACATACAATCAAGTTAAAAATCTTGAGAGAAGATCATCACAGATTTAGCAGGGAGGGCCCTTAGTCAATGACTAGTGACCTCAAAAGAGAAAGGAAAGGGAAATTCAAGACTGTAAACAGGTAGCAGAAAGCCATGTGATGATAGAGACCACAGTGATGCATCCACAAGCCCAAGAGCACCAAGGATTTAGAAGAGAAGCATGAACGGGACTCCCTCATGCCTCTAGAAGCAACCCTGATTTCAGATTCCTGGCCTCTAAAACTGAGAGAATAGACTGCTATTTTAAGCCAAAAAGTTTATGGCCCATCCTAGCAGCCCTAGGAAACTAATACATTCCTTAAGGAAAGTAGAAAAAAGATTTGTATTTATATGAAAAACAAATCAATTTACATATTTAAAGGCTCCAAACTGTAACCTGATATTCAAATTATTATACCATTTGACACCAGATCAAATGAAATACCTGGAATGGTAGACATTTGCCAAATGAGTTTCCAAATGATGGTGGATGCCCACAGTTCCTAAATGACGGTACATGATCAAATACCTGAACATGCAACAGTAAAAGATCTTTTTAGGACTTGAAGATATACTAAAGGACCTTGACTGACTACCTATAGATGTTTCCTATGACCCGTAGAAACTATCAGCCTAGATTCTGCCAGTTGCCTCCTAAAATAGAGGCAAACAAATTGTGTGCCAACTTTTATTAAAGTCTGGTTCAAGGTGACACCACATGCTAAGAAAAGAGCCCAGCAGGGGATTAATGATATACACAGAGAAAGCAACTTACCAGGTATACTTCTGAAATTTAAGGTATACTTGGAGATCTAGAAGCTTGCAAAAAAATCTAAGAGATTTAATACAACCTAGACGGGTTCTAAAGAACTATGTCATAAAATTAACCTGGCTACACTTACAGAGATTTTGGTCCCCCCTCTATTGGAATAGGCTACATAACCTAAACAATCCTAAGGTATCTATACCTTCTTTTTTAATAATCTATGTCCAGGCACTCGTTTATTCATCAAAAAAATAATTTACTGAGTTCTATACTAGGCATTATACTGTGTTAGGGATAGACAAAGAATAAAAAATACCACCAATTATTTCAAGGCACACTTCTAGAAGGTAGAAGACCAGGGGGAGGGAAAAGGGGAAAGGAAAAGGAGAGAGTCATCAGATATATATATGTCTGGTGGTAGAAACTATTGAGAAAAAAAAAATAAAGCAATGTAAGGAGATGAAGAGGATGATACTAGTATTTAAAATAGAGTGGTCATCCAAGATCTATCTGATAGAGTGACATTCAAGAGACCTGAAGCAAGAGAGGGAGTTAGGCATGCAGATATATTAGAAGATATTAGAAGACATTTATGTGTGAGTGCCTATGTGATTTTTTAAGCATGTGTTTCTGTGTTTCTCTTTGTTTTTCCACTTACTACATGAAGTACACTAACTTGACTAAGCAACTTGCTGTTTGTTTCTTGAAAGCAGCATGCAGGAAAGAGCCCAAGGCGCCTTAAGTCCTGCTGTAGACTGTATTCTTTACTGTATGCTAGGTTCCAGGTACACTAGAAAAAGGCAGCCATGTGTATCAAAAGGTCAAATCCTTTTTGGATCTAGTCAAGTATTCCTGGAAGATGTTTTAGCATGTGCCCTTCAGATGTATTCACAGAGACAGGCATACTCTGAATACAACGTAACTTCATTATAAAGAATTATCTCATAAATTATAATGTGAAATAACCTGGGCATTCCACAATAAAATATTAAATCTGAAGAAAAAAAAATTCACCCTCTGAAGCTGAAGAAACCACAGTACATCCTGGAAAGAGGAAGGAGACCAGTCTGGCTAATGCTGAATAAAGAAGAAAAACAGTGGGAGGTTAAGAGACAGATAAAACAGCTGGGATGGGGCTCCCCCTGGACTTGAGGGCAAGTCAAGAAAGGCCTTGTAGGGATGCCTGGGTGGCTCAGTTGGTTAAGCAGCTGCCTTCGGCTCAGGTCATGATCCCAGCGTCCTGGGATCCAGTCCCACATCGGGCTCCTAGCTCGGCGGGGAGCCTGCTTCTCCCTCTGCCTCTGCCTGCTCTGCCATTCTGTCTGCCTGTGCTCGCTCTCTCTCCCTCTCTCTGACAAATAAATAAAATAAAATAAAAAAGAAAGGCCTTGTAGTTTGAAGATTCTGAATTTCACTGTGTGACGTAAGAATCCAGCAAGCAAAGAAGTCACAGGACCTGACCAAAAGGGTTGCTGTGACTGCATTATGAAGCTCAAAATACAGGAAGACAAAAATATCTGCGGAAAGAACAGTTGGAAAGCTATTGCAACAATCCATCAAGAGATGATACCCACCCAGTTTGGTTACTGGAGGGTCGAATTCTAGATATGTTCCAAAACTAACTGTTCTAATGGATGGACTGAATCTGCAGTGTCAGAGAAAGAAGAGAGATGACTGGTGTTTTTTGGCAACTGGAAAAACAGTTTGCATTTGCTAACATAAAAAGTCTAAGGATAGAGGAGGGAAGAGGAAAGCCAAATCAAGACCTCAGATGTGATTTATTTCTTTTCTTAAGTAACTCTAGACCCAATGTGGGGTGCTCAAACTTACAACCTCAAGATCAAGAGTCACATGCCCCACTGACTGAGCCAGTCAGGTGCCCCCACCTGTGATTTCTTAAGATGCCTATTAAATATACAAGAGTGTCAATTATACCTCAATAGAGCTGAAAAAAAAGCAAGAGGAACTAGTCTGACCTTCAGAAGAAAGCCACAAAAATTTAAAAATCCTGTAGGAAAAAATGTATGAGAAAAGCCTGAAGATCCAGACCTAAGGCCAACAATGTTTAAAGGTCAGAGCAATAATAACCATAGCTAACACACGATGCACCAAACACTAGTCTAATAATAAGCTTCCATTTTACAGATCAGGAAATCCAAGCACAAGAAGTGAAATGGTTTGCCCAAAGTCACATCATAAGCAGCAGCACCAAGATTTATAAAGACAAAATACATTTATGAACCCTATTCTCAAGCATTACCCACACTATATGACCTCTACAGAAAGCAGGATGTGACCAACGAATCCTTAGTATGGCCAGCAAGGCAGGAAAACCAAGATAGGAGTTATCCTCTAGGATACGGGAAAACAAATGTCAGCGGCAGATGAATAATTAGGAAAAAGGACTAAGCCAGGACCATGGCACCTGACATGGTGGAGCTCACTGGGAAAACAATCAATATCTCCAGGACCATAAACTGATATTCTTTTATACTGCTATTTCTAAATGTGATGAAGAAGTATTTATAAAACAATACCTAAGTTAAAGAATATACCTGTTTACTCAACAAGTTTAAAACCTTTTATGCATAGGTCACTTTAACCTCAATCTTCATCAGTTAATCCCCTTCTATTACTTTTCCTCTTAAAACCCATAATGAAAATTTCTAAGTTATATTTATACATAATTTATTTTTCTTTTCTTTTCTTTTTTTTTAAAGATTTTATTTATTAATTTGACAGAAATCACAAGTAGACGGAGAGGCAGCCAGAGAGAGAGAGGGAAGGAGGCTCCCTGCCAAGCAGAGAGCCCGATGCGGGACTCGATCCCAGGACCCTGAGATCATGACCCGAGCCGAAGGCTGCGGCTTAACCCACTGAGCCACCCAGGCGCCCCATAATTTATTTTTCTAGCTTTTAAATCAAAGATTTATTTAGCTATATGTAACAAAAAAATCTAACGGCAATAATAAACAATAAGATCAGCACTAAACTTTTATATAAGATGGCTGCTTCCTTAGGTTCTGGCATACCAAAAACAGCATGAGAACTAATCTATCCAATACTACATTAATGATCTCTATTATCAAACTACTAATAATTTAACACTAGACAAATAGTTTTTGTATGTTAAAAAATTATTACAAGAGTAATTCAATAAAGTATCATTTCATTCTCAAACTAAAAAACTGTTCAACCAAGACTTAGCTTTTCCATTTTAAAATGAACACTTCACTTTTAGTTTATTTCCTTAAGGCAAAATTTCCGGCTTCTTGTGCCCAAGAAGTCTACTCCATGGTCATTCAAAATGTAAGAAACCCACAAAATAACCCAGTTATTCCAAGAATCTGATACTTGTAAATGCACTTTGGACAAACTGCCCCGCTAGCAAACCAGATCCATACACCACTGCAACAGACCATACGATTTTAATATCCATACAATCTGGATACATTGTGGTGACTTGAATATAATGTTAAATCAAACTACCTTCTTTAGGGTATTAATTACTACTTCACTTCTAATACCAAGAACAGTAAAGAATTCCACAAAAAGAGAGAACAGGGGATTCAGGATGAGAAAGAGACCAGGCCCTAGGAGTAAAAAAGAGAATACTTCTTGCCCTCCCAGCTCTGGCATTTTTTTTGAATGCTTGTTCCCTTGATGGAAGCCGGTAATGGGAACCTGGAAAACTGCCATTACAAACTGAGTAAAACAGGAAACAACTTACTTTACCAGTGATCCAAAACACTGTCTGAATCTTCCGATGACACAGACTAAGTTGATTCCTACATTTATCAATTCAGCTAACAACATTATTACACGTATTAAGTTGCTACATAATAAGATCTGACACAAAAGCACTCAACAAGTGTTGGCCGATCTGATATAAACCATAGAAGGATTCTGCAATTTACAAAATAACATGTGCAAGTGTGAATATCAGTACAGTAAATTCTGCAGAAAGACTCCTTAAGTATCTATTCCTATAGTTACAAAGCACATCTGGAATAAGACACAATTAAAAAAACAAATACAATGCAATAAAAGTCCTACATCTAATTAACACTGGGTAGGGAAAGAAGAAGAGCTCAAGGCAAGAGAGAATTAGGCTTTAATTTACAAAACTACCAGAGGGTGAAAAAGGGGCTAGGTCAAGAGTAGAACGCAACATGACATTGTGGGTAAGCTGTGTGCTCTGGAGCAAGACTGCTTGGGTTGAAATCCTGAGTCTCCCATTTACTTTGGGACATTACCTTCTCAGACCTACTTCTTCATCTATAAATGAGATGGTAACAGTACCACTTCACTGGGTTGTTGTGAGGATAAAATGAGTTAATACATGTAAGGTGCACAGAAAAGTACAATGAGTAGTTACTATTAGTACAGAAATTGTACTCCTGTGCCTAGCAATCTGAAGAAAATGACTATATGGTTGAACCATATAAATTCTGCTATTTCTGTAGGTCAAAACACTTCGAGTATCAATTTTTTGGTTTCAGCTGAATATAAAAGCAAGAGTTGTGAAAGCAAGTTGCTAAGAATGCCTATGGGACCCAAGCCCTAAAAAGCTAGAGTCAATCTGGCACTGTACTCACAAAGCAACCCTAAAATATAACTGAAGGGAAAGGATTTCTGCAGCAGGTTGAAAACAAACCATATTTCAAATGATACAGCATACAATTCAGAATAACTGACCTCTAAGGCAACCAATATTTTACAGTGGATTGATTTTGAAAGCTGACTGATACTTTATATTCAAATATCTATTCTCTCTTCTCTGTATCACAAAATGAATGTTCTCACAATTTCAAAAGGTACGTATTGTACTGTTACTCATTAAATATTAGAACTCCTAAATTTGATCACATGAACATCTCACAAACCTAATTGTGATCTGTAAGATTTTAATGCAAAAAGTACAAAGAAGTTTTTAATCAATGTAACAGTATATATTTCATAAATATCGACACTGATTTTAATACCAGATTATATTCTTATTTTCCTAAGAATTTCCAGCAGGGTAAGTTTCTATAACTTCACATAGTGTCTACAATCTACCTGAGAGGTTGTCCATCTCTCAAACTGAAATGAGTACATTAATACCTCACAAATGATAGCACAATTTCAAGACAGCCTGATTTTTCCACAAGATTATGTTCATCTTTTAAATTTCTACACCTAAATTTTTAAATCTTTAAATGAGATATAAAAATATGTAAGTAAAAATAATGTTCATATGAAGATATAGCAATATACCTCTATGATTAATAAAAATTAAAACCCTATTAAGGCTTTATAAAAGACTGATAATTGCAATTTTATAATTTTTAAGAAAACTCCCAAAAAGACCAGCCTCAAACTGCCAGCCCATTTCTCCTGTCAATAGGTTCAGTTGTCTCAGTTCCAGAATAAGGTTTTATATATCAAGGAAAAATGAACAATGACAAGCTCTTCTGGAAATGATCTCTCTATAAATCAGCAACTTCTATATTTCATACACCCCCCCTTTTCTTTAACTGAGATACACACCACATACTGTAAGTTACCCTTTTAAAATCAGTGGTTTGTAATATACTGAAAAAGCTTTGTGTGACCATGACCACTATTCAAATTCTGGAACATCTTCAGAAACCCCAGGCAACCATTTATTTACCTTCTGTCTTTATGGATTTGCCTATTTTAGACATTTCACAGAAGTGAAATCACAGAATATGTAGTCTTTTATGCCTGGCTTCTTGCACGTAGCCTAACATTTTGGAGTTTATGCATGTTGTAGCATATCAAAACTTCACACCTTTTTTAGCTGAATAATATTCCACTATACAAATATCCTATAGTTTATTTATTCAATCAACTGATGTACATTTGGGTTAGTTCCATGTCTTGACTATTATGAATAATATTGCTATAAACATCTGTTGTCATTTCACCCCCTTTTAAGATTCGTGACAAAGTTTTAACATTTTAAAGCAAATCACAAATGCTCTAGCAGAAGTCTCTGAAGACCCAAGACTGATTTCAAGTAGCAGCCTCTTCTTCTCAAGATGTAGACCTTACTCAGAAAGTTCATTCTTTATCATTAAATATCATCTGAACAACTGAAACAACAAGGAAAAAAAGAAACACCTCATTTACTTTTTACAAATCATGAATAAACAGGAAGGACAAGATAATAACAAAGAAAGCTATAACATAAAATACTCTGTTTCTTATTAACTTCACCCAATTTTTTAAAAAACCTACATATCCCACATTTAACTTAAATATTTAAATAAGATTAAAGTAATCTGTTACAACATCATAGTATGTGTGCTAGATTTAAGTATCTGTACATTTTTAGTTTGAACTATTCTCCTAAAGCATGAGGAAAAAAATTTTGGCTAAATATCCAGGATTAACCTAACAGATGCGAAAAGATTCAAACTCAACCCCCAAATATTAACTCATTGTAAATAAAACAATCACATGATCTAAAATGTCCAAATCAGCAAAATGGATTAGAGGCTCAAATGTACTCTTTATGTCTGGGAGAAAAGACTAATTAATTTTCTTGATTAGTTGACTAAAAGTATTTTCATTAACATCTCCTCAAATATCTACTTGAAAAAGAGAATTTTTATTTAAATTATAATAGCCTAGAACCCCTAAATTTTGCAACTGAAATCAAGAGTTTCCAATATAGCAAATCCATAACTTTCACACCAATAATATTGCTTTATGACAAAGGACAAAGAAGTGTTATCAAAATAATGTAAAATTATTCTTCTATAAACAAGTGAAATCTTCAGAATAAGCTACCGAAATAAATATAGCATTCAAAAAAAAGAAGACAGTATTTTTGAAATCAGGAAACCATACCAATTTTTTAAAAACAAATACTGTTTAACACTATATATTAAAACCAACTGAACTGTACTGCTGTTTTCCTGGGGTTAAAATTTTCTTACATCTATTTTTAACTCAATTTTACTTATCAGTAAAATAACAATGAACAATGCCTTTCTTTTTTCTAGAGTGTTTATAGGAGAATTCTTCATTTAAAAATGTACTTCTAATAAACTCTTAAAGTTTTCATTAAAAAAGAAGAGGACAAACTCTTAACCTATAATTTCTTTCTGCTATAATTTTAAACTACTTATTTAGCCAATTAAATCTAGTTGTTACATTTGCAGAATATCAAATAAACCCTGGGCTTGATATTTATTTCAAATTCAATAAATATTTATTGAGTGGTCTACTACATGCCTAACACTATGCTAAGCACTGGGAAAAAAACAACCATTTTGGTTTTTCCTATCTTTTTCCTTCCTTGTCCTTACAGCCTACACATATAATCACTTGATGAAAGATGCCAGGAGGAGAGTGCTACCTACCCTCATTTACTACACACTTGACTTAAATTTATACTCATGGACTCTAAACTCAGAATTCAAATAAATACCAACTATGAAAAAGAATTCACAAAAATCTGCTTTTCTGTAGGGCACTCATCACTGAGGGGTAAAATTTTTCTCGTATGCATCATGAAGGAAGATCCTTTTTCCATGTTGTTGGCAAAACTGTCAATCATCTTGATGAGCAGCAAATAAATGAATGCCCAATGATGGGATTCTGTATTATCCTTAAAAAAGAAATCCATCAACTAAACATCAACAGGTAAATGTTTATACTCGACAGCCATCAATTTCAACTATCCATGCAAAGAGACAGGTGAGCTGGACTGGTAAACCTCGAAATTAGAGAAGTATTAATCGTCTGCTTCCAGCCAATATAAACAGATGTTATTTTTAAACAGGCAAAATCATCTCTTCCACTGAAATTTATTTGCAGCAGATAATGTTCTGTTACATTTTTAATCAAGCAGATGAAGTTACATTTAAATTGAAAATCTGCTTCACTCAACTAATCAGGCAAGTAAAATTCAGAGATGATTGAATAGCATTACACAGCACACTATTACGGCAGGTAAATTGGGAAATTTACCTGTCACACCACACAGCGTATTGTTCAGCCACTGCATCTGCAACTTAGAAGCAAAGCGCTAAGACAAAAAGGGAAAGGCATGTTAAACAGATTTATAAATCCATCATATTTTATGAAAACATTATTAAAGCTGCCAGCAAAAAAATAAATAAATTTTTTTAAAAGAAAAAGGAAAACACACACAACACCTCTCAGAGAATCAATGAAGATTTACATGTGTATGCTTATCTGTTCCATGTAAATAGCATGCCTGGTTATTTTGAAGATCAAGATACATTCCAGGCTATGGAAAAGATAAACATTACATCACAGGAAAAGACAAAGAAACAAGGACCCTATAATATCAATAGTATTATGGTCAAGGGTGCCTGGGTGGCTCAGTTGGTTAGATGACTACCTTAGCTCAGGTCGTGATCCCGGGGTCCCGGGATCAAGTTCTGCATTAGGCTCCCAGCTCCATGGGGAGTCTGCTTCTCCCTCTGACCTCCCCTCTTGTGCTCTCTCTCACTCTCTCTCAAATAAATAAATAAAATCTTAAAAAAACATATGATGGTCAAACACAAGAAAGGTAAATATAACATCAAGAAATGGCAGAAAAAACAAAACAGTATATTCCTTTGCAAAATAAAACAACCTATTTCACTCACTGGTACAGATTATTGATTTCATGCACAATAAAAACACTACACCTAAAAAACTGTCAACTCACCCTATTTATAAAAAGCCTAGTCCATTTTTTAGCCACTTATCGTTCCTTATACAATATTAACATTTCTAACATGACTTCGACATTTATTTTCATAGACATCCAAAAAAATCTTATGGCTATGTCAGTTGTTTCTTTCCACTGAAACCTAAAATTTACTTTCACCGCTTAATATCTGTCAAATCAAATACCTTTGCTGCAAGTTAAATTTAATTATCACTGCTTTTGGGGTGCTCTGGTGGCTCAGTGGGTTAAAACCTCTGCCTGCACCTCAGGTCATGATCCCAGGGTCCTGGGATCCAGCCCCGCATCAGGCTCTCTGCTCAGAGGAGCAGAGAGGAGCCTGCTTCCTCTTCTCTCTCTCCCTGCCTGCCTCTGCGTACTTGTGATCTCGGTCAAATAAATAAAATCTTTTAAAAAAATTATCACTGCTTATAACATTGTTAATTATTCCAATATCATGTACCAATACCAACTAACATCTTTTACATCTTATTTAGAATGTAGTCTTATCTTTACTAACTTTGAAATACAAAGGCGTGTGTGCCAACTACTGTGTTTTTTCTTCCTACTTTTCTTTTTGTCTTCCTTCTTTCAGTTTTACCTTCCCTCTTCTTTTCTTTTTTTTTGGGGGGGGGGTGGTAGTAGTGGTAGAAACAGTATACAATGCTGGAATGTGCTCTAAGTTACAAAGATATAATATTACTCTTCTACTTTTTTATGTGAATCTATGCTGCTTTTCCATTAGGAGTGATGTATTTGGACAGACAGATAAATGTGCTGTCATGGGGCTAGTTAATACAGCTCGCAAGAAATCATACACTGACCAGCACAGTGTCCTAACTATCAAGGCATCATTTTCAGTAAATTACTGGTGCAGGTGAGAACAATTAAAGGTTCACAGAAAAACTGTGAAGATTGTAGAGAATTCCTATGTGCCCCACATCAGGTCCCCCTACTAGTAATATCTTAAATTAGTATGGTGTATTTGTCAAAATTAATGAACCAATATTGATTCCTCATTATTACCCCAAATCTCTGTCTTTATTTCGCTTTACTTTTTACTTATTCTTTTCCTGTTTAGGATCCCAGCCAGGATAGCACATTACATTTACTTGTCATGTCTTCTTAGGCTCCTTGTTGGTTATGAATTTCTCAGACTTTCCTTGTTTTTGATGACCTTGCCAGCTTTGAGTACTGATTAGGTATTTTGCAAAACATCCCATAATTGGGATTTGTCTATTTTTCTCATGGTTAGGGCTGGGGTTTTAGCTTTTTGAGAGGAAGACCATAGGGATAATGTTGACATTCTCATACATCTTACCAAGTGTAAATGCCATCAACATGACTTAGCACCACTGCTGATGACAGTCTTGATCAACTGTCTTTTTTTTTTTTTAATATTTTATTTACTTATTTGACAGAGAGAGAGAGAGAGAGAGAGAAAGCGAACAAGCAGGGGGAGCAGCACAGAGGGACAGGGGAAGCAGGCTCCTCACTAAGCACGGAGCCTGACGTGGGGCTGGATCCCTGGATCCTGGGATCATGACCCGACCCAAACTAAAGGCAGACACTGAACAAACTGAGCCACCGAAGTGCCCCTTGATCACTTGTCTCATTACTGTTTTAATTTAGCCTCAGTCTTCACAAAAACTGCATTTATACTTTTCTAAACTCCATAATAATATACTGCCATTCCTTTAAAAATGACCATTTTAACAGCTACTTTGTTTAGATGTGATTTACAGGGAAAAAAATAATAAAAACAACTCAAGTATATTTCCCACACTGTACCAAAATCAGCCTTTGAGTCATTACAGTGATTTTTCTAAATCTATAGATATTTTTGACCTGACTTTTTGCTTTCAAAATTGGTCCAAAACAGGGGAGAGGGGCAGCTTTTAAAAAGCTTAAAAAAAAAAACAAAACCCTGGTACCCAGGCTCCAATTAATCAGAATTCCTGGACATAAGTTTTTAAAACTCTCCTAGTTCTCCTAACATAGAGCCAATGTGAGAGATCCACTGGCGCAAGGTCTTAGCCCAGTAAAAGGTGAAGCATTCTCCTGTTTCGGCACTCAGAGCTATGCTACACTATTTGGGGTTTACATTTCTTATGCCTGATCATTTCTTCCCATAAATGGCTTTGGCTTAAAAGAATGCTAGAAATGAGGGACACCACAATGCTATTTAAACACTGACAGACTAAACAAAGAGGCAGAAGGCAGTGACTGGACCCTTAGACATATACTGATGAAACATATGCATACTCTAAGGTGAAGACTTCAAAAGGCTAGATTCCAAAACATCAACATAAAATGTTCTATATTCTCCAAAACACACTGATAGATTATTGTTTAAAACCTGGTGTTCATTTTCGCACTGAAGTAACAATCTATGGGGTGGGTGGTTGAGTTCTCAGGCTTACGTAATAAGTGTATTTAACCTGTAAGGCTAAAGAAATACTCATCTGAACAATATGAAATTACCAGATTCAACTGTTACATCAGTTTCACATGATTCACTTCACATTTTCAATAAAAGACAGAAAAATCGTGATTACAATAGTTCTTAAACAAAAGTAAGAAATTTTTGAAATTTATTTAATATTAAATAACTGGCATCTAGTGGAAAGGGTGGCCAGATGATATGGTCTGCAAGATAGACAATTCTATTTACACAATGGAAAACACAAAAGGTTTGTGAGATGGAGTCACAGGCTAAAAAACAGAGAGAACTTCCAGGGGAAGGGCTGAACTAGCAGAAGCAGAAAGGGTATTGAAAATCATAGGAAATAAAAGCCAGACCTGTTGAACAGAAAAATAAGCACAAGTCCTTAGTTCAGAGATATGGTTCCAAGTCAGCTATGGTTTATACAACATATGTTTTTACATATTTAAGGAGAAAAGGAAAGAACTTTAAAGAGTGAGGACATTTATATATTCCTATGGTGGAACAATAAGAAAAATAGGCTGGATCAGGTACCCTATCACAATAGAACAGAGATTTGGGTATTTTTAAGGTTGTTACACTGATTTCAATGAAAAATAATTTGTTTTCCTTGATAGTAAATACCCCAAGCTCTTTGATAGTGGCACTTGAGGTAACAGTATTTTAGATTTTGCTTTTTTACTTAAGATAACCATTTTCCAATATTAACCAAAAAAAAAAAATCACATAAAAATTTCTGATGACCAACAAAATATTCTATGATCTAGATGGATAATCAATACTTAATTATTCCCCATTTTGTGGATGTTTATGTTATTTTGTTACTTTCAGAAATAACAAATACATTCTTTACACTTTTAAGTACTGGTGGAAATGTAAAATGGTGCATCCACTATGGAAAAGTTCGGTAGTTTCTTTTTTTTTTAAAGATTTTATTTATTTATTGGACAGAGAGATCAAGACAGATATTATTTATTGGACAGACAGAGAAGTAGTCAGAGAGGCAGGCAGAGAGCAAGGAGGAAGCAGGCTCCCTGCGGAGCAGAGAGCCCGATGCAGAGCTTGATCCCAGGACCCTGGGACCATGACCTGAGCCGAAGGCAGAGGCTTTAACCCACTGAGCCACCCAGGTGCCCCAGTTTGGTAGTTTCTTAAAAAAACCTAAACATACAAGGACGCCTAGATGGCTCAGTCGGTTAAGCGTTTGCCTCCAGCTCAGGTCATGATGTCAGGGTCCTGGGACTGAGTCCCACATCAGGCTCCTTTCTCAGTGGGGAGCCTGCTCCTCCCTCTGCCTGCTGCACTCCCTGCTTGGGCCCTCCTCCCTCTCTCTGACAAAGAAATAAAATCTTTTTAAAAAAAGAAAATTAAACATATACTATTCTATATAATCCATTTACCGAACTCCAGAGCATTTACCCCAGAAAAATAAAAACTCAGGTTCACACAAATCTGCACATGAATGTTCACAGCAGCTTTATTCATAATAGCCCCCAAATGGAAACAATCCAGCTGTCCTTCAATGAGTGAATGATTAAACAAACTGTGTGCATCCATATCAGGAGATACAACTCAGCAATAAAAAGGAACAAACTAATAACACATAAAACAACTTGGATGAATCTCAGGGATTGGAAAAAGCAAATCCTAAAAGGTCACACAGTCTTATTCCATTTAAATATTCTTGAAATTACAAACATATATAAATGGAGAACATATTAATGGTTCCCAGGGGTCAGGGATAGCAAAGAAAAGGAGGACTACAAAGACCCCAACCAGATGAGGGATCCTTTTTTTTTTTTTTTTTAAAGATTTTTTATTTATTTATTTGACAGACAGAGATCACAAGTAAGCAGAGAGGTGGGCGGAGAGAGAGAGGAGGAAGCAGGCTTCCTGCTGAGCAGAGAGCCCGATGCGGGACTCGATCCCAGGACCCTGAGATCATGACCTGAGCCGAAGGCAGCAGCTTAACCCACTGAGCCACCCAGGCGCCCCCAGATGAGGGATCCTTATGTGGCAAAATTATTCTGTATCTTCACTGTATCAATATCCTGGATGTGATATCACATCCAGGAAGATGTTACTGCTGGAGAAACTGAGTAAATGGCAGTAATATGCCATTTATGGATGTAATATGACATAACATCTCTCTGTGTTATTTCTTTAAATTGCATGTGAACCTACAATTAAATCAAAATAAAAACATTTCTAAAAACAAACCCTTTAAAGATTTTTCTCTATTTCAGATAATTTCCTTAGACTGCTGCAACAAAAGAATCCATCATTCTTGAAAGATGCATATATTGCCAAATTATTTACTGAAGAAGTCATGCCTCTGAACATTTCTCCCAAGTGGACATTATTGTACAATTAGGTGGTCCTTAAAAATATACCTCAAGCTTTCCCCTCTTTTCCTCTCTGCACTGCATCCTAAGGATGGTGCCTCCCTCTCTGGGAGCATTAACCACAGGGCTTAGTAATCAGTCATACAGGGTTTTACTTGTCTCTAACCAACACGATTACAAATTCCTCCATAGAACACACACTTTCCTTATCTATGTAACCTCCAATTCCTTGCATTTAGAAGCAGCTCAAGAAATGTTTACTGAATTAATGAAGAGATGAACTAATACTATTAAAACATCTTCATAAAAAAAAATCCCCATAAATGTGTATTATAACTTGTGACTTTCCTGAGTGATTAGGGTAATGGTCATACTGCTGACACATTTAGGACAACGTACTGTAAGTCGAGTTTAAAGACAATGAAGCTTGAGCTGCATTTTTGATAACGTAAGACATCCAAATAGGGCAATCTCAAAGGAACAACTGGAGGATCATAACTGTAAGTCATATTTTGGAAATATCTGCACAAAGATGATAGATGAAACAGTGAGAATAGGAAAGAAAAAAACAAATCAGTGAAAACAACAGGTACATGATATCTTGTTCTCTATGTATTTTACAGCTAACCTTCATTTTGTTCTTAAACTATTTTATACAGAAGGTATATTAGAACTCTAAGAGACATAAGGCTGATAAAACAGAAGTATCGAGGTGCCTGGTTGGCAGAGTCAGTTAAGTGTCTGACTTTTGATTTCAGCTCAGGTCATGATCTCAGGGTCATGAGACTGAGCCCCACAATGGGGTCTGCGCTCAGTGGGGCCTCTACTGGAGATTCTCTCTCCCTCTTCCTCAGCCCCCTCCCTGCCCACTGACTCTCTCTGAAAATAAATGAAATCTTTAAAAAAAAAAAAAAAAGTATCACTGATCATTAAAGTATACATATGTCTTTGATTTAATGAATTTGGTAATCAACCAGGTCAACATCACCCACAAAGAGTAAATTGTAACTTATTGGTATGATTTAAGAGATAATGGGATGGGACACCTAGGTGACTCAGTCAGGTGGACGTCTGTCTTTGGCTCAAGTCATAAGCCCAGAGTCCTGGGATCAAGTCCCAGATGGGGCTCCTTGCTCAGTGGGGAGCCTGCTTCTCCCTCTGACTGCTGCTCTCCTGCTTGTGCTCTCTCTCTGTCCCTGTGACAAACAGATAAAACCTTAAAAAAAAAAAAAACATATCTACCACTCCACCTGAAAAAATTCCTTTTTGGGAATCAAATATAAGTAATATTGGAAAGGGTAACCTCTAAAACCATTACAAACTAAAACATGAGGAAAGCTTATTAGTTTACTAGTCTGGAGCACTCAAGGTTCTCTGGTTGAGTCACTGAATATCAGTAACAGAAAAATACCAAAGAAGAAGCCTCTTAAAAGGTTACCAAATAGAGATCTGCATTAACTTCACAATTTGGTCTACTACTAAAATTCATACAACTTAAACACAGCATTTACAACTATGCTAACTAACAACACAGCAGCATAAAAAATGTGTGAGCTGGAATTCTACCCACCCCCATTCAGTCTACTACCAACAATCTACTTCTACTCCATAAAGACAAAATATTTTAGCATATGTCTCTTAAAAATGACTATTTCCTAAATAAACATAGCATTATATCACACCTACTTTTAATATCATCAAATAATACTGGATAATTTCTAAGCTTTTTTAATCCATGATTCTATAATCTCAAAAATTAATTTTTAATAAACATCTAACTCCATAAAAAAGACAGACCTACATGACACTGGTTAATATTCATATTCTTTTTTTTTTAAGATTTTTATTGACAAAGATAGACACAACGAGAGAGGAAACACAAGCATGGGGAGTGGGAGAGGGAGAAAAGCAAGCTTCCCGCTGAACGGGAGCCTGACCCGGGGCTCGATCCCAGAACTCTGGGATCATGACCCGAGCCAATGGCAGACGCTTCACGACTGAGATACCCAGGTGCCCCAACATTCATATTCTTAAATCTTAGAATTAAGTATCTCCTCCTCCTCCCAGTGTTTTTGTTTTTATTTTTGCTTGAGGAAAAAAAAGTGGCAGGCACCTATTAGTTTTATTTAAGCTATGCACACCTGTATCAAAGACTTATTTATAAAACAACTGGTGGCAGGTGCCTTGGTGGCACAGCCAGTTAAGCATCCAACTCTTCCTTTCCAAGTGTGATCTCAGAGTCTAGAGATCAAGCCCCGTGTCTGCTTAAGGTTCTCTCTCCCTCCCTCTTCCTCTGCACCCCACCCTGAACTCTCTAATAAATAAATCTTTTTTAAAAATTTAAAAACAAAACATACAAACAAACAACTGGCAGGAAATATATGCTTCATTCTTTGCAAAGATAAATGCCCAGATTAAACCTCTTACTTACATCAGACAGAAGAGACCCTAACTGAAAAGAACTAGCAAAGCTGGAGGCACGTGTAATGTAATTTGAAATGGACAATTATATTAGAAATACTAAATCTGCAGACTTTTCATTTGGCTAATAAACATATTAAAATAATTCTTAAAAAAATTCTGAGTATATTTGACATAAATTCATTCTTAATTTACCAAATGTTCAAAATTATAAATTTACATACTAGGCTGACATAGAAACATCAGAGAAACTGCTACCACCAAAAAGGTAATTGAACTTTTTGAAAGGTAAAATTAACAGGGCACTAGGAAGGCAGAACAAGATAAACTGAAAGGCAGGGGTCATAGGGACTTCTACTCCATATTCTACTGCCTTAAAATTTTTGAAAAAGAACACAGCAGTAATTAAAAATAATGAAAAGTAGGACTCAGAATTTAGAAATTTTCTTTATCATCTATTTTATATCCAAAGTAATGTTTATACATACACACAATAAAAATGTAGGCTTCAGAAAGAATAACCCTATGTTACAAAAGTCATTAGACAATGATAAAGCAAGTAACAACTTTATGTTAAAGAGTATCTGAAGACAATTAAATTACAAAACCAGCAATGCTGGATTACAGATGAATTAGTGTTAAAACCAAGCATCCATAGTGAAATTCCCACTGGAGTTCCAACTAGGTTGGAGGAACTGGCAAAACAGGTAAGGGTCTCAGAACAGGTAAGGGTTTCAGAAGTTTTCTAAGCATCTCTCAGGATGACAACGCAACTCCACTAGGTAGGTCTCCCTCATGAAATAATTACTCCCATACTCACAACAAAATATTTGCGTTTTTATGCCAGAACATCAAAATTCTTGTCAACAAATAAATGCCTTCCTGACATCAATGGGATGGTTCCTGAGTTGGTATCAAATTCAAAAAAGAATACAGAAAAGGTTATATCCTAGTAGACTACCAGCAGGATCTTTATATTTTGTTTCCTGATAAACAGAGGAACTCACAGTTAGGCTCTCCAGTTTATTTACCATGAAGACCAAATTATTGCTTAACACAACAATATAAACAGGAACTTAAATCTTTCAACAGTTGAAGGAACTGCTACGAAAAGTGCACAGGATTAGAATGCTGTCTCAGGGGGCATGTGGGTGCTCAGTGGGTTAAGCCTCTGCCTTCCGCTCAGGTCATGATCTCAGGGTCCTGGGATTGAGCTCCACATTGGGCCTGCTTCCCCCCTTCTCTCTACCTGCCTCTCTGCCTACTTGAGATCTCTCTCTCTGTCAAATAAATAAATAAAATCTTAAAAAAAAAAAGAATGATGTCTCAGGATACAGTAAGGGTCTAGCCCTTTAAAAATTAACTTATTAATTTATTGAATCCACAAGTACATACTAAACAGTTTATGTAATTAATTTTACTAGGCATTATGGAAGACATACTGAGTTTGCCAAAATATGCCAAAATAAAAGGAGATCCCAAATGTAAAGTGAATATCCATTTTCTCAGTAAGATTTAAAACTATAAGCTTTTTGGCATCCAAACACATACACCTTGAGGGATATAGATGTAACTGTCTAATGTGCTCGACAGCACAAAGTCAAACCTCAAGAAATTATTACACACAAGTCAAGAATGAATTCCAGACTTCTACTTCCAACTAAATAAAATAATAGGGATCTGATCTGATTTACTACTCCACCTGAAACAAACAAAAAGGGGGGGAAAAAAAGCCAACAGACAAAACATATCCAGCAACCATGTTTAAGACACTGAATGTCAAGTAATAAAGGACAATAAAATCCCTGAGAGACAGGTAGCTGAGTCTTACCACTGCCCTAGCTTACTGCCTTTAGAGTTTTCAGGCCATGGTACAGAAAGTAGGAACCCAGGCAGACGCTGACAAATACCAGGAGTTTAAAAGAAAGAACTGAAAAGCACAGGGAAACCAAGGCAAGTTCAAAAGACACAGTAATGAAGGGTAGAGAAATAATCACACAGCTCTCTATGGGGTGAGTATTTAGCAGAGTATTCAGCACACATGTAAGAAAACGATCTAAGGATGGGGAAGGAACCACCTGAAAGAATGAGAATTCCACGGCACTCACACAGAAAGGGAATAATGCCTGTTTCCACCGGTCAGGCTGCAAAATCTCGTAATTCATGGAGTGCTAGGTAGAGCACTCAAAAGAGCCGTGCCTCAATAGTGGAGAATAATTAGCTTTAGATTAAACACTTCCCTGTTCCCACCTAACAAATCTTAAAAGCAAGACTCAAAAGGATCAAACAACTGCAAAGAATTTTGGCCCAGCAGAAAGATCAAGAATATTTATGGGAACATAAAAATAATCAGCACCAAATAAGTTAAAGGTAATGTCTGGCATCTTATCAAAGATTGGAAGGCATGCAAAGCAGCAGGAAAATATGACTCATAATGAGGAAAAAAATCAATGGAAACCAACCCAAATTTGACACAGACATGGAAATCAGGAGGCAAGAATACTAAAACAGGGGGCACCTGGGTGGCTCAGTGGGTTAAAGTCTCTGCCTTCGGCTCAGGTCATGATCCCAGGGTCCTGGGATCGAGCCCTGCATCGGGCTCTCTGCTCAGTGGGGAGCCTGCTTCCTCCTCTCTCTCTCTGCCTGCTTCTCTGCCTACTTGTGATCTCTGCCTGTCAAATAAATAAATAAAATCTTTAAAAAAAAAAAAAAAAGAATACTAAAACAGGGGGCGCCTGGGTGGCTCAGTGGATTAAGCCGCTGCCTTCGGCTCAGGTCATGATCTCAGTGTCCTGGGATCGAGCCCCGCATCGGGCTCTCTGCTCAGCAGGGAGCCTGTTTCCCCCTCTGTCTCTGCCTGCCTCTCTGCCTACTTGTGATCTCTCTGTCAAATAAAATAAATAAAATCTTAAAAAAAAAAAAAAGAATACTAAAACAGTTCCAATCATTGTATTCCTTCTGTGTAAAAAATTAAGTATGATATGAAAGATATAAAAAAGATCCAAATCAAACTTATAGAGATGAAAGCTATAATATCCAGATTAAAAACACACTGAAGGGTGCCTGACTGGCTCAGGAGCACGCAACTCCTGATTGTGAGGTCATGAGTTTGAGCCCCACTTTGGGCATAAAGATTACTTAAGAAATAAAACAAAGCAAAACAAAAACATAAACAAAAAACAAAATAAACCCACACTGCATGGAATTATTGCTAAGTCAGATTTGTAGAAGAAAAGATAAGTGAACTTGAAAACATTAGCTATATGAACAATCTAAAACATTAAAAAAAGAATTAAAAATAATAATGAAAACAGCATCAGCGAGCTGCTGGCTAACTTCAAGCAACTTAACACCATGCACAACTGAAGTACACAACGTGGGTAGAGATGTTTTTTAAAATCAGAAAATGGCCAAAGTTTTTTCAAATTTGACCTAAACAGCGTTATTTTTGAGAACCCTTACCAAGAAAGACCATATTCTGGGCCTAAAACAGGTATCCATAAAATAAAAAGGATTAAAGTCTTTAAAAAGTATGTTATTTAAACACATTGTATTAAATTAGAAATCAACAACAGAGAGCTCTCTGGAGAATACCAAACATGGAAATTAATACACTTCAAAAAAGAAATCACAAAGAAAATTAGAATATATTTTAAACACAGAGAAACTGAAGATACAACATATCAAATTTGTGGGATGCTGCTAAAACAACACTTAGGGGGAAATTTACAGCACTAAAAGAACAGTCTCAAATCAACCTTAGCTTCCACCTTAAGAAACTAGAAAACTGGGACACCTGGGTGGCTCAGTGCGTTTAAGCCTCAGGGTCCTGGGATCGAGTCCCACACTGGGCTCTCTGCTGGCGGGGAGCCTGCTTCCCCTCCCTCTCTCTGCCTGCCTCTCTGCCTCCTTGTGATCTCTATCAAATAAATAAATAAAATCTTTAAAAAAAAAATGCAAAAAAAAAAAAGAAACTAGAAAATTGACAACAAATAATATCTCCTGTAAAAATAACAATAATAATAATAATAATAATAATAATAATAATAAAGATTGTAGCACGTGACTGGCTCAGTTGGTAGAACATGCAACTCTTGATCTCAGGGCTGTGGGTTCGAGACCTACACTGGGTGTAGAGATTGCTTGAAAATAAAATAATAAAAGGAAGACGGAAATAAAGATCAAAGCTAAAGACAAAAAATTAGAAAATTTTTAAAAATCAAAAAAATAAAAAAACAAATTAAAAGCAGGTTTTCTGAGAGGATCCATTAAATTAACTCATCTCAAACTAGACAGATCAGAGAGAAAAAAAGAAATGAGAGAGAGGATGTCACTAGAAACTCTATACATATTATAAACATAATAAAGGAATATTATGAACTGTATGCCAATAAATTCACCAATATATTTTTTTAAAAATCCTTGAAAGACATAAACCACTAAACCTGATTAAAGAACAAACCTATAACCTCAGTAGTTTTGTGTCTATTAAAGAGACTGAATTTGGGGGCTTCTGGGTGGCTCAGTCAGTTAAGTATCTGCCCTTGCCTCAGGTCATTGATTCCAGGTTCCTGGCATCACGCACCAGACTGGGCTCCCTGCTCAGCAGAGGAGTATGCTTCTCCCTCTCCCTCTGCCCGTGCTCATATTCTCTCTCTCCCTCTCTCTAATAAGAAAATAACTCTTTTAAAAAAGAGAGAGAGAGAGAGAGAGAGAGAGAGACTGAATCTGTAACTAAAAAACTTCCCATGAAGAAAACTAAAGGCCCAGATGGCTTCACTGCTTAATTCTACCAAATATTTAAAAAAGAAGTAATATCAATCCTTCATAAGCTCTTTCAGAAAGTGGAAGAGATGGGAATATTTCCCAACTCATTCCATAAGGTCAGCATTACTCAGAAAGCAAAACCAGATACAAACATTGCAAGAAAACTACAGACAAATATCCCTCATCAATGTATATGCAAAAATTCTAAACATTACTCTAGCAGACTAAATTCACCAATATATAAAAAAAGTAATATGTCATAAACAAGTATGGTTTAATCCAGGAATAAAGGTTATTTTAATATTTTTTAAAAAATCAATTAGATGTCCACTCTCACTACCTTTATTCAACATAATACTTGGAAGTCATAGCCAAAGCAATCAGGCAAGAAAAAGAAATTTAAAATATCCTAATCTGAAAGAAGGAAATTTTTCAATATTTGCAAATGACATGATACTGTATCTAGAAAACCCTAAAGACTGCACCAAAAAACTACTAGAACTAATAAATAAATTCAGTAATGTAGGATACAAAATCAACATTCAGAAATCTGCTGAATTTCTATATACTAATAATGAAGTAGTAGAAAGAAAAATTAAGAAAACAATCCCATTTACAAGTGAACCAAAAACAATAAAATACCTAGGAATAAACTTTACCAAGGAGGTGAAAGACCTATACTCTGAAAACTATAAAACACTGATGAAAGAAACTGAAAATGACCACAAACAAATGGAAAGATATTCCATGCTCAAGGATTGGAAGAGCAAATATGTTTGTCCATACTCAGTGTTCCATAGATGGAGCACTGGCTATGGTGCATAAACAATTAATCTTAGAACACTGAAAAATAAATAAATAAAATTACAAAAAAAAAAAAAAAAAGTCCATACTACCTAAAGCAATCCACAGATTTAATACAATCCCTATCAAAATACCAACAGTATTTTAGTTTTCACAGAACTAGAACAATAATGCTAAAATTTGTATGGAACACAAAAGACCCTGAATTGCCAAAGCACTCTTGAAAACTAAGAACAAAACTGGAAGCATCACAATCTGATTTCAAGATATGCTACAAAGCCATAGTAATCAAAACAGTATGGTATGGCACAAAAATAGACACACAGATCCACAGAACACAATAGAAAGCCCAAAAATAAACCCATGATTATATGTTCAATTAATCTATGACAAAGGAAGCAAGAATATGCAATGGGAAAAAAATAGTCTCTTCAACAAATGGTGTTGGGCAAACTAGACAGCAACATACAGAAGAATGAAAATGGATCACTTTCTTACAACACACAGAAAAATAAACTCAAAATGGATTAGAGACCTAAATGCGCAACATGAAACCATAAGAATCCAAGAAGAGCACAGAGGCAGTAATTTCTGGCATTGGTCATAGCTACATTTTTCTAGCTATGTTTTCTGAGAAAAGGAAAACAAAAGCAAAACAAACTATTGGGACTACATCAAAACACATCTGCACAGCAAAGGAAACAATCAACAAAACAAAAAGACAGCCTACTATATGAAGAAGGTATTTGCCAATGACATTTCTGATAAAGTGTTAGTATCCAAAATATATTAAAAAACTTACACAAGTCAACATCAAAAAAACCAAATAGTTCAATTAAAAATGGGCAGAAGACATGAAGAGACATTCCTCCAAAGAAGATATCCAGATTGGCACCCTGTATCACATCTTTTTTATCCATTTGTTTGTCAGTGGATGCTTGAGTTGCTTCTGTATTTTAGCTATTGTAAATAAGGCTGCAGTAAACACAGGGGTACATATATCTTTTCCAATTAGTGTTTTCTTATTCTTTGGGGAAATACCCAGTAGTGGAATAACTGGATCATAGGGTACTTCTATTTTTAATTTTTTGAGGAGCCTTCATACTGTTTTCCACAGTGGCTGCACCAGTTTACATTCCCATCAACAGTGTACAGGTGTTCCATTTTCTCCACATCCTTGTCAACACTTGTTTGTGTTTTATTTCAGCCATTCGAACAGGTATGAGGTCTTATCTCATTGTGGTTTGATTTGCATTTCCCCCATGATGAGTGATGTTGAGCATCTTTTTATGTTTTGGCCATCTGGATATCTTCTTTGGAGGAATGTCTCTTCATGTCTTCTGCCCATTTTTAATTGAACTATTTGGTTTTATTGATGTTGACTTGTATAAGTTTTTTAATATATTTTGGAGGTGAAGTAGGGTATGGTAAGTCAAGAGACAAGGATTATAAAGGGTACGAGGAAACAACTGGAGGTTTTAGATATGTTCACTACTTTGATTATGGTAATGACCTCCTGTATGTATACATATATCAGAATTTATCAAATTGTACATTTTAAATATGTGCAATGTGTCAGTTAACAGTTATTTTGTTTCGGCCTTTTTTTTCTCTAAAGTACCACTTTGCTAACAGTCTATATGACACTTGACTTGCAGGGTTTTGTTCAGAGCTAGTTTCTAAAGACACCTCGACAATACAATATCCCAAAGTATCTATTCTCATTCATAGGGCATTAATGTAAAGGAGGAGATTCTTGGATCGTTCTCCTGCCAAGGATTCAATGTCCGACTGCTATTGCAAAAGAAATGTCTGCCATGACAATGTCTTGAAGGGTCACATGTAGAAGTGCTAGCTCTAAAGAGGCATTTGAGCATGGTCCACCAACTAAAGGAGTTCTGTAGCTATCATGATTTGACCTCAAAATACTCTGTAAATTGTAGCTGCCATGCAGAGAAAAGGACCAAACTGAATACAGATTGACATGTCACTTATCTCCTCTGAGCCTGAGATTTTTCATCTAGAAAATGAGAGCACTGGCCTTGAAGCAGTGATTTCCAATCATTCTGTGCCAGCCTAACACTGGGGGACTTGTTAAAATACAGAATCCTGGGTCTCACCCACATAGATTCTAATTCAATAGGTCTGGGATAGAGCCTGGGGACACATTGTTAAATCCTGGCATAAAACAAGATTTGGGAAATTCTGGCCTAGATATTTTAGGTCCTTCCAGCCGCAACATTCTTTAAGCATTATTTCCAAAGGCTGCAATGAGACATTCCAAGTGGGGTGTATGACAGCCATAAAGGTCGAATGAGGGTAAAATAGCAGTAGTCTATATAAGGTATACCTTAAGAAGGCCCTAATGCTTAATGTTTAAGGGAAACTCTTTAAATTCTACTGATTTGTAAGAAATAAGTTTAAATTTTTTAAAGATTAGTTTCAAGCATGTTATAAACAGATTATTTCTAGTTAATCGCTGCATTATTTATTTTTACTAGTCTTCCTACTTGCCAGAGGTCCTAATGATTGATTAGGTCTCCTGGGGTCTTCTGCTTATTCTAAAGCAATGTTCTCCCCCCTTATTCGTGGGTTATTTCAGAGCAGAGTGGAAATCAGAGATTCTATAGAGGCAAAGATGTAGTCCCATTCTCTTTGTAGCTTCAAAACAGAATAGCAAAACTTACAGCAACAGAAAGGCAAAGGTATCTGTAAAACCTTCAGAGCCTGAAAGTGAAAAAATTAATTTCTCCCAAGTCTCATAAAATTAAAGAGCTACAGTACTGATGTCAGCTGTAGCAGCTGACCAAATTCCTCTCCAACAAAATCGAAAGGTTCTCATACTGTCACCTCATCTCTGCTTCTACCACTGTGAGTACAAAATAGTATCATTTTTTAGAAATACTAAAGTTCAAATGAAATCATTTCTTCCTCACCAAACTGGTTTCCTTTATTACTTGATATAAGAGATCAATAAACCATTCAAAAAATTAAAGTATTATATAGTTCACCTGTTAAATAACCATGTATTTTTAATATTTGTTTAAATATTCTACACATAGATTAAAATATTTTCATAGTTCACCTGTTAGATAACCATATACTTTTAATATTTGTTTAAATATTCTACACATAGATTAAAATATTTTCATAGCCAATAGCATCAATTTATTGTAGTGGAATCCTGAATTTAGTCTTTATCCTAAAATTTTATTAAAATTCGATACCTCTGGACATAACTGCAATTGAAAATCTGTTTCAAGAAGGATTACATGAATCAAGACAGAAATAGAAAAATATACCTGTTAAAGTTGTGTAAGAATAAATGTGAACAGCATGTAAATCAACTTTTATCTCTAAACTTTATTTCTGATTGTGCCCCAAACAGACAAGCCAATGAATGATTTAATACCTTGGGTATGTTTTGTGCCACTAGGCAAAGTAACCTAATTCTCTTAATTCCTGGAATTGGCTGCTGTTCCAAGACTAGGAGGATTGCATTGAAAGTGGATGTGGCATACTATAATATAATTAATACGCTGCAGAAAGAAAAGTAAGCTTAATTTTATTCAGCAGACAAACTAATATATTTTGTTGCCATTTGCAAACCAAGTTGTAAACAACTGTAAGCTGCCCCATATTCCTTGATCTTTCATACATTCTGTACAAAATCATTCTTCTAATCATGATTCTAAGGAAAACTGTAAGATGGGAAGGCTATCAAGGTAATTTTATAATTTACATATTCTTGTAATAAACAACATGTTAGTCAATGCACTCCAGAAAGAGAAAACAACTGTCTCCATATTAGCTAAATATACGCACCTACTATGCACATTAATATAAAATTCATGATAAAAAGCGCAAGTGTCAAGGAGGAAATGTCATATAAATAACTTTCAAACTTGTCAGACACACTTACTCTCCTACGTATTACCTCCAGGCACTCCTTACACATTTCTCCCACATCATTTTTTCCTTAACCACTGACATCTATAAGCAAAATATTGTGGAGGCATCCATTTCTCTCCTTTTGCTTCAGTCATCAAATCTGACCTACCCACAAGTTCTCATTCAATGTGGGGCTAACATGCTTAAAACCAAACAACTGCCTTGGGACTCTAGCACCCCTGAACATATGGGACATAGAAAGGGGGGGAAATGACATATATTTATTCATTCCTTTGATAATATTAAGTTTCTGTCCAAGGACATTGCTTAGACTCAAAATGTTACAATAAATGCTCTCAACAAATCTTTACTTAACTCACTATAATGACCCAATTCTCAGTTTGTTTTGTAAAATATATTGATGCTATAAAATACTAACTGATAGCCACTCTCAAAGCCTACCTATTACTTCTGCTTCAACCAGCTAAAGTATATGCTGTTTATTCCAAAGCCAGTTTGGCCAGTTATACTTCTCACTATGATACTCACTATAAATGTTAAGTAAACCAATGAAATGATTAAAAAAGAAAGGGCTGTGACTTAATGGGAGCTGCTAAAAGTTACTAATTAGGGGTAGAAAAGCCAACTATATTATATAAGACTAACACCAGTGGGGGATGGGGGGGTCCTGCAATCATGTACCAAAACACTGGTTTATAAAACAAATATGATGAAAACCTTTAATCAGCAGAGTGATAGTGATACTCAAGAAAAAGTATGACCTTCTACCAAAAGACTGGCAGATCCATCTGTATATTAACTTAAAACATGCTTTAAAGATTTGTTTTATGTTCATAGATACTATTTTTCATTCTTCTCAATTTTATTCAGGTATATGACTATAGATCCTGATAGTACCAGACAAAAAGGGGTTTCTACTCTAGTCAAAAAAAAAAAAAAAGGGTCAATGTTTTCTCAGTGAATCCAAACATCACACTCAATTTCTAGTAACACAACTTCAAAAGGGATTCACTATGCATAAAACATTAAGGAAGCTGAATGGACCCCCTAAATAATCACTTCAAGAGAAAAAAATCTCAAGCTTGTAGTGTAAGGAAAAAGAGAAAAAAGTGACATACACACACCCATATACATGCTTATATATACACACATACATATCAAGTTTTGTTGTTGATAAGAATATTATTTTTTTCCCTGGGAATATTACTGAATTAAATGTAAAATGCATTGCTACTCTAATTTGCATGTTAAGAAAAAGGACAAGAGGGCACCTGGGTGGCTCAGTGGGTTAAGACTCTGCCTTCAGCTCAGGTCATGGTCTCAGGGTCCTGGGATCAAGGCCCGCATTGGACTCTCTGCTCAGCAGGGAGCCTGCTTCCTCCTCTCTCTCTGCCTACCTCTCTGCCGACTTGTGATCACTCTCTGTCAAATAAATAAATGAAATCTTTTAAAAAGAAAGGAAGAAAGAAAAGGAAAGAAAGAAAGAAAGAAAGAGGACAAGAAAACAGCCCATCTAATATATAGACAATAAACATGTTGATCTATCCTAATTCTATAAGGAAAAACAAGAAAAATGTAAAAGGGAAGAAATGCAGAAAATCAAATAAAGGCACAAAAACCAAGTCAGGTACAGAAGCCAAACAAAAAGAAATATACAATCAGAACAAAAAAGAAGGGTAACAAGAAAAACTGGAAGACAAAGAACATAAACGCACAAAGGAATAGACTAATACATAGAAATTTTCATAAAATTCAATCATGAGATTCTATTTAGGATAAAGACAATGTCCATGTTATATATTTGCAACTACAGATTCAAATAGAAACATTAGCTGTTCGCATTAAGCCAAAGTTTCCCAAGTCTGATTTGCACAGAGAAATGATAAGCTGTTTTTTAAAAATTACAAATAAGTCTTACTCTCTGAAAATGGTCAGTCCTCATCCTCTACAAATCAATTTGCTAATTCACAGTGATGAAAAGTAATGCTCTATTAAGACTTTATATACACCAACATCTGTACATACATATCTAAATCTATACGGCTACTTTAAAAAAAAAAAAAAGAAGAACAGCATTCATTCAGTTCTCCCTATCATAAATATTCTCCTCTCCATTTCTCTTGCCCCTATTTCCAGAAAGGTTACCATTCTCCTCCAAGACCTAGTTTAATACATACTACTGTGGGGCACTTGGGTGATTCAGTAGGTTAAGCAGCCAACTCTTGTTACCAGCTCAGGTCTTGAGGTTGGAGTGTGGAGCCTATTTTTAAAAAGAACAAAACAAAACACACATACTTCCTTCATGAAAAGTTTTCTTGGTTTCCTGTCAGCAAGGCATAAACTGCTTCTCTCCTCTGAATATGGAGAATTTTAAATCATTCACAATTATTATCACATTCAAATTATTATCACATTCAAATACCCTTTCTGGAGATGTACATTCATTCATTCAATTTCAAAAAAGTGTCTGCAAAATACCCAATTCTCAATAGCTGTAGCTTGTCATTTTTCTTTGAGGTAAAAATGCAAAAGTTAAGGGCGCCTGGGTGGCTCAGTGGGTTAAGCCGCTGCCTTCGGCTCAGGTCATGATCTCAGAGTCCTGGGATCGAGTCCCGCTTCGGGCTCTCTGCTCAGCTCTCTCTCTGCCTGCCTCTCCATCTACTTGTGATTTCTCTCTGTCAAATAAATAAATAAAATCTTTTAAAAAAAAATATGCAAAAGTTAAGAAGTGCTTTTTCTTGAGACAACAATCATATTTCAAGACACAAGTACTCCTCATTTCACCATATAAAACACTGGGTAAAAGTGATTATAAGGATAGAAATTTTAAAAGTTTACTAATTTTTTGTACTTCATCAAGGACATTAAGTGAAACTGGCTCTTTTCTTTGAGTTTGTGGTGGTGAAGAATGCAACGGTTCCTAGTACAGTTTGGTGCCATACCACAAATTCATACTGAGGAATCATCAGTTTTACCCACCACCGCTTCTGTGCTATGAGAGCAAGTATCAGCACAACGAAAAAAGGAAAAGAGCATCTTATTTTTTTTTTAAAGATTTTATTTATTTATTTGACAGATAGAGATGACAAGTAGGAGGGGGAGGCGGTGGAGGAAAGCAGGCTCCCTGCTGAGCAGAAAGCCCGATGCAGGGCTCAATCCCAGGACCCTGAGATCATGACCTGAGCAGAAGGGAGAGGCTTTAACCCACTGAGCCACCCAGGCACCCCAAGAGCATTTTTTTTTTAAGATTTTATTTATTTATTTATTTGACAGAGAGAGAGATCACAAGTAGGCAGAGAGGCAGAGAGAGAGAGAGGAGGAAGCAGGCTCCCTGCTGAGCAGAGAGCCCATATGGGTCTCAATCCCAGGACCCTGAGATCATGACATGAGCTGAAAGCAGTCTTAATCCACTGAGCTACCCAGGCGCCCCAAGAGCATCATCTTATTATGATGAAAATAGTCCTGACCTTGCAGGTAAATACAAGTCCACAGCCCATGTTCTGAGAAACATCTTACTAAAATTACAAACTCTTTGGGCCAGCAAATTCATTTACTTAGCACAATGCCTTGACACAATAAAGCTGTTACTACAAGGAGGAAGGTTTTAATGAAAGAACACTGGTAACATGGGTAAATAAATATAAACTAATATGGAGGCTACAGAAGTGACTGTATTACCTTAACAAATGCTGAGAAAAAAGAGGACAATGAAGGCCTATCTATCTAACCATTCCCATTAACCAACTAAAAAACTCAACATTCTTCCATTTACCATAGAAACAGAGCTCGTGTTATCTATGGACATTTTTTTTAACAATTATCTATTTTATAAGAAATTTAATAGCTCAAGCAAAAGTTAAAAAGTGTTTATACAGGTATTTTTAACCTCTTTTATGGTTATTGGATTATCCACTCTATGAAAAAGAATGTCAATGGGTGCTTGGGTGGCTCAGTCATTAAGCATCTGCCTTCGGCTCAGGTCATGATCCCAGGGTCATGGAATCAAGCCCTGCATCTGGGATATGGAATCAAGTCCCACATTAGGAACCCTGCTCCGCAGGAAGTCTGCTTCTCCCTCTCCTGCTCCCCCTACTTGTGTTTCCTCTCTTGCTGTCTCTCTCTCTCTGTCAAATAAATAATCTTTAAAAAAAAAAAAAAAGAATGTCAAAAAATGTTTACTCCATTTAGAGAATCCATTTAACAAATACTTATTTATTTATTTATTTATTTATTCATTTATTTATTTATATTTTACTTATGGCTGGGGGGAGAACACAAGGGGAGAAAGGCAGAGGGAGAAGCAAACTCCCCGCTGAGCAGGGAGCCTGACATGGTACCAGATCCCAGAATCCTGATATCACGACATCTGGGCTGAAGGCAGACAAATAATCAACTGAGCCAGCCAGGCACCCCAAAAACAAATATTTACTGAAGGCCTGGCATAAACAAGGCACTCTATTATATGTTTTGGGCTTACAGAGGAATAAAATGTGGTCAGAAGAGAAAAGGCTGAGAAATGCAAGAAAAGCTAAAATAACATTTTTATAGCCAAAATATATTGAACCATAATGGTCACTTAAAAATAAATGAGTTAATGTTAATGTATGGATTTAGAGAAAATTCATGAAAATGGATTACATCAGAGTGCCTAGCTGGCTCAGTCAGTTAAGCATCTGCCTTTGGCTCAGGTCAGGATCTCAGTGTACTGGGATTGATCTGACACAGGGCTCTCTGCAGGGAGTCTGCTTGTCCCTGTTCCTTTGCTCTCTCCTGCACTCACTTTCACGCTCTCTCTCTCCCCTGTCTAAAATAAATAAATCTTTAAAAAAAGAAAAGCACCAAAAAAAAGAAAATCTAATTCACATAAATATTCAAAAAAATTTTAGCTTTACTAAAGAAGGAAACAATAAAGGCAAATCATAGCTTTAAGCAAAGAAATCCATGAAGAAATCTGATAAAGCCTACCTGATCCGTGTTTAACTTAACCAAGACTGTTAGCATGTCTCCCACTAAACTAAAACAAAAACAAAACAAAAGCTAATACACCAACTGATGAAACTGCCAATAAAGAAAGCCTAAAAACAGCAAAGCTGGGGTCACTTTGCTACAGATGGAAGGTAGACCAGATGGTGTTATTTCTCACAGGTCTGAAACTCTAGTGTTATTCACCTTTAACGCTTAACAAAGAAAGCAGTCAATAAATATGAACTGGTAGGGCACCTACACTGCATGACAGGCAATGCCAGAACAGAATATTCTCTGTACTCACATTTTTTTTGTTAAGACTTTATTTATTTAGGGGCGCCTGGGTGGCTCAGTTGGTTGGACGACTGCCTTCAGCTCAGGTCATGATCCTGGAGTCCTGGGATCGAGTCCCACATCGGGCTCCCAGCTCCATAGGGAGTCTGCTTCTTCCTCTGACCTTCTCCTCGCTCATGTTCTCTCTCACTGTCTCTCTCTCAAATAAATAAATAAAATCTTTAAAAAAAAAAAAAAAAGACTTTATTTATTTATTTGACAGAGAGCGAAATCACAAGTAGGCAGAGCAGTAAGCAGAGAGAGAGAGAAGAGAGAGAGGGAAGCAGGCTCTCCACTGAGAGGAGAGTTCGATGCGGGGCTCGATCCCAAGACCCTGAAATCAGGACCTGAACCGAAGGCAGAGGCTTAACCCACTGAGCCACGCAGGCACCCCTGTACTTATATTCTTAACCATTACCAGGTGATGAGGTTATTTGGAAAAACTTAAAGAGAACAAAGACCATCTATTTTAGGAGTTAGATAAAACTCTGCATTTGATGAAATTTACTGGATTGCTCTCTGAGAACAGGACTTTTTAAAATAAGCACTCTTTAATATTCAACTTCTCAGAACATCAATGGCTAGCATACAAAACTGAATGTTCTTAATTGGTAATATGAGATATCCAATCACTGATCTTGAATTTATAAGTATTTGTATGAAAAAAATTATTTTAAAGATAAAACTAGAATTCAAGCCATTTACTGGAATACATTAAATAAAATATTACTATTAAAACTATAAAAGCATTATTTTATGTCATATTATATATATTATATATAATATATATTACATATGTCATAATATATTATATATATATCATAATAAAATTAATTTGGTTGACTTAGTTATTGCTAAGTAAACTATTTAAATGTCATCTTAATGGCCAATTAATATTTTATTTACTTATTTGACAGACGGATCACAAGTAGTAGGCAGAGAGGCAGGCAGAGAGAGGGGGAAGCAGGCTCCCTACCAAACAGAGAGCCCAATGTGGGGCTTGATCCCAGGTCCCGGGATCATGATCTGAGCCGAAGGCAGAGGTTTTAACCCACTAAGCAACTCAGGTGCCCCCATTAATGGCCAATTTTATTTAGCTTCCAATATCCAAGTATAATTAGAACACTCACAAATGTGGATCCACGGAATATTAAATACCACCATTTATGACCAAAATTACATGAATCTCATTTTCTTAAAAGCCAAACATATTACATTAATTTTTAATTCTACATTCTCTATATTTTTAATAAAACAGAACTCAAAACCCATTAACTGATTACTTTATAAAATGTTATCATTTCTCTTAACTTCTAAAAACATGAATTTGAGATCAAGAGTCACTAGTTAACTGTATCACACCATGCAATTAAAGATATACAACCTTAGCAATCTTACTTGCCAATGTAAAACACTGCCATTTCAAACAGTTCGTGTCTCAAAGTAAGTCAGTGATATGCTCAGTCAATAGTTAATAATACGTATTTATCTCTTACAACGTTCCAAGGATTATGTTTAAGTGTTCCACATGTATTAACTGCATTTAAACCTCATAACAAACCCAAAAGGTAGGCACAATTATCTTCACCAGAGATCAAAAAAGGAGACTTGGAAAATTTAAAGAATTTGCCCCAAATTAGATGGCAAGTTGTAAGTGGCAAAATCCAATTACAAAGCCTGAGCTCTCAACCCCTACATATTCACTATCTCCCAAACAAGGTTGTCATTGTGGTTGGCTGGGAAAGGGAAGAGGAAGAGAAAAGCAAGTTCTAAATCCAGTCAAAAAATTTTAAAAATCCTGGAGGCTCCTGGCTGGCTCTAGTTGATAGAACAAGGACTCTTGATCTTAAGGTTGCTGAGTTCAAGCCCCAAATTTGGGCACAGAGCTTACTTTAAAAAAAAAAAAAAAAACTAGTAGGTACTCAGATTATGTCTGATTTGATTAAATCCATTACAGCTATGTTAAAGAAAAACACTAAGTGCTCAAATCTTGGTTTTTAGCATCATTCTCCAATATAAAGAACAAGGTTGAATAGCTGTTTTAGGTCTGGAGTTGTAGGTTCAAGCCCCACACTGAATGTAGCGATTAATTTCAAAAAAAAAAAAAAAAAAAATCCCTTGGTATGCCTCGGGTGGTTCAGTCAGTTAAGTCAGTTAAGTGGCCAGCTCTTGATTTTGGCTCAGGTCCTGATCTCAGGATCCTGGGACTGAGTCCTGCACTGGGCTCTGCATTCAGGGAGGAGTCTGCTTGAGATTGTCTCTCTCCCTCTCTCTCTGCCTCTCCCCCAAGTCACACACTCTGTCTCTCTAAAATAAATAAACCTTAAAAATGTATTTTTTTAAATGAGAGGATTATGTCAGAGACATAATCAAATAAAGAGCTCCAAAAGGCCAAAGCTAGAACAATTTAAACAAAATTTAGTACTGGAGGTGCTCCTGGGTGGCTCAGTGGGTTAAGCCGCTGCCTTGGGCTCGGGTCATGATCTCAAGGTCCTGGAATCGAGACCCGCATCGGGCTCTCTGCTCAGCGGGGAGCCTGCTTCCTCCTCTCTCTCTCTGCCTGCCTCTCTGCCTACGTGTGATCTCTCTCTGTCAAATAAATAAATAAAATCTTTAAAAAAAAATTTATTACTAGGTTATAACCCAAATATCCATGACTCCATACAGACAGAAATAAATAAATAAAGAACAAATTCCCCACACAGAAGAATTCCAAATAATTTATGTATATACTCCATCCTCAAGGAGGTGGAACATTAACTTCCTACTCCTTAAATATAGGTATATGCCTAGTAACTTCCTTCCAAAAAGTATAGTATGATAAAGAGGGAACAAGAGTAACTTCACAGTGGAGAAACCAGACACTATCCTGGCCAGGTGATAAAAACTAGAATCATCAGTAATAAGTCATCTATAAATCATTTACACTTGATGTGATAAGAATGACCCTTTACCTCTGTGGTCTTCCTCCCCAAAACCTATAAACCACCCTAATCATGAGAAAAGTATCAGACAAATCCCAATTGTATAGCCTACAAAATATCTAATCAAGTACTTTTCAAAGCTGGCAAGGCCATCAAAAACAAGGAAAAGTCTGAAGAGGGGACACCTGAATGGCTCAGTTGGTTAAGCATTCAACTTCTGCTGACTCTTGATTTTGGCTCAGGTCTGGTGGTTGTTGGGTTCTGTGTTCAGTGTGGAGTCTGCTTTAGATTCTGTCTCTCACTCCTCCGCCTTTGCCCCTCCAGATTCATGCACTCTCATGCTCTCTCTCTAATAAATAAAATCTTTAAAAAAAGGAAAATCTAAGAAACCTTCACAGCCAAAAAGGAGCCTAAGGAGACATGACAACTAAATGTAATGTGCTATCCTAGCAGTACGGTATCCTAGAACAGAAAAAGAACATTAAGTAAAAACTAAAGAAATACGAATAAAGACTTTAGTTAATAGTAAAGAATCAATGTTGGCTCACTAACTTGGACAACTGCACCATACTAAGTAAGATAAGATGTTATTAACAGAGGAAACTGGGTGTGGGGCATATGAGAATTCTCTGTACCATCTTTGTGATTTTTCTGTAAACCTAAAACTGTTCTAAAGTAAAACATTAAAAAAAAAAAAAAAAAAAAAACAGGAGGACACCTGGCTGGTTCAGTCGGGAAAGCACACAACTCTCAATCTCGGGGTCGCGAGTGTAAGCCCCACGTTGGATATAAAGATTACTTTAAATCTTAAAAAATAAATTAATTAAATTAAAAAAATAAAAATCCATGAGTCCATACTCACAGACTCAGAAATTCCCAAATCCTTCCTAGTATATACTACCATCACTATCATTTTGCTCTAATTTAAGCCTATATTCCCAGGAGAGATTGGAATACTGCTGGTCTCAAGCATTCATTTAAAAAAACGGAGTTCAAGAGTTTGTATTTGTTTGAGGGCATACACTGTCAAAAAAAAGAACTGCTAATGTAGCAATGATCTACCAGGAACCCTATCAAGAAACAACCCATAGGACCTAAGTATATAAAAAAAGGGCTTTGACTTCACTAGAATCAAAGGAAAAAGAATTTTTTAAAGATTTAAGATATGAAGATCATTTTATAATTTTTCATAAAACCTAAGTAGCTAAGTTAAAAAGTAAAATGAAAGCCACCTGTTTCAATGTCAGCTTTAACATGAGAAAGTCCCAAGTAAAATGAAGGATACAGGGATCATTTTAGGTAGAAAAAAGGTTTACTCTCACTGAGAAACAGGCTTGAGGTATTCCAGAAATTTCTCATTTCAGCTGAAAAAAAAGTGAAGAAACAAATAATCGTGTCTTTATAAACTCCAATGCTAGTGATTCACAGGAAAGAAAAAAAAAAAACCCTACTATTTGAGACTTATTAAACAGGAAAAATAACTTATCAAGCCCGGTATGCACACTGAAATGCTACAAAAATCACAGAACAACTCATAGGTGTTAAATGTTATGCATTAAGTATAAAGTTTATAGTGTCTGTTATTGATAACAGGAAATTATGGTTGTATGTTGTATAATAACTCTTCTTTCCACTCTATACTCCACTAGAAAGATCTATACACATGTGATGCAATGCCTTCTGGATATTATTCCAATGTCCAATGCAAAAATATGCTTTTCTGTTCCTGTACTGAAACACAGCTGTTTCTGGCACACATTTAGTATTTGCCTTCTTTTGTGATACAATCTGACCTGCAGAATGTACCAAGGGCAATTACTGTCACCATACAAAAGAACAATAGGTTAAAACAATATTCTTAGAGTGGAAGTAGAATTATAATTTAAATGAAATTTCAGACTTAATATATCCAAACAGTTTAAGTTAAATGCAAAAACGAATTATGTACCTAAAAATATAAACAGTTAGGGTTGATTTTGTTTATTGCCTCAAATATTCAGAATTTGGTTTACCTTTCTACATTAGACCCTACAAATTCAACATTTAAAGAGATCAATGAGAAAGTAAAGTATTCTTGTACAGGTGTCCCAAAGCTCTTGCCTATTCCCATTCCCTTCCTTTCCATCCCCTTTCTCCAACCTGATTAAAAACCTAAAAAGAGCCCAACTGAGAATCCCACAGCCACATACTGGGCATCATTGTAGTCCTAGTGATCCTCCTTTCCTCAGGAGCATTCATTTCTAAAGCCTTAATGACACTCTGTCACATTCTCTTGAAAAGGAGAGGAAAAACTGCCATTAAAGGCTGTGTTCATTATAATCAGTGACTTCTTAAAAATGTTTGCAGTCAAGCAGTGATGTATCCTTGGGACTTCTTTCAGAGCTTGAGTCTTTTAGTAGCTTCTTAATGTTTTAGGGAGTTTCTATGCATAGGAAATTATGAGAAATGCTTATAATTGCTTAGGGATTTAAAAAAAATAAGAAAAGGCAAAAACAAAACAGAACATAGCAATGTTAAATTTATGTGTTTCCCATTTGCTATTTAAAGTATCTGTCAAAGCAACTTAAATATATTTTTATATAAAAGCAAGCTGACACATGAACTATTAAGAACCTCAAATGGTAATAGAATATTCTCAAAGTAGCATATTACATGCAGAACACTATAAAGAAAATAAGCTACAGAAGAACCAAAATTATTCTATGTATGATGTGAGCAAACAGTCTTTTCCCCAGGTAATAACAGTATTCCTGGGAATTCCCCAATCTAAAAACCTGGATAGATGTCAGAAAAATATTAGGAACTGAAAACCATTTTTGCTTAAAAATAACACAGTTATTTTCATCCCCAAAAAAATTTAAAGAGGAAAAGAAAGGGAAATATTCTTTAGTACTGTTTCTCAAAAATTTTGCAATGTTTCCTACAGATATTCTTAAATTTGCTATGTTCAATTTACCCAATATAAGACTAGAATTTCTTTAGACGAAAAACTATGAAGTACTTGTTTATTCCTTATGCATTTCTTCCCAATTTATAAAACAAAATCCTACATACTCTGCAAAATAATGTAAGCTTAATTAACTTTAATGAAATTAAGCTGCTAATTTATTGCAAAACTATAAGCAGAAAATAAAATCAGACTCCAAAAGTAATCAATTACACAAAGGCTTTGGCTATCATATGGGATGCTCTTTACAGTTAGAATAGAAGGCTTACAACAGAAACCATTCTAATGGGTGTAGTTTATCTTCAGACTGTATTTAGAAATTTTACCCTCCATTTAATAAATTCAGAATCCGTTATTATTTAAAATCACACAAGCTTCGCCCATTGATCAATAATGCCACCAAATTAAATCCTAAATGGTAGTGACTTACAAAAACCTCAAAGAATTTTGGGACTTACAGTGAACTCTTGGCTACCTTTCTGAATTGCCTTGTCTCCAGAAAAAAATTAAATCCCCAAATGGATCCCCCCCTTGCCACTCACATACTTGTGGACCATCTACTTCTTGCCACAAATTTGAACGTGGCCCAGAAAGTACAAAATAGTAGCCTAAGCCTTTGTTTCTCAAACTTTCTAAGAAATGTATAAAACCCTTTAGAGAAGTTTTCTTGAACTTCAAATTGCTCCACAAATCCCTGAGAACCACTAACTTAAGAAACTGAAGTTTCATTCTACGACAAATGTCTTTCAGTTGTGAATTATCACTGCAAAGTGTTATCTTTATAACTGGTACAATTCCTTTTTTAAAAAATCAACACAACCGGGGCACCTGGGTGGCTCAGTGGGTTAGACCTTTGCCTTTGGCTCAGGTCATGGTCTCAGGGTCCTGGGATAGAGCCCCGCATCGGGCTCTCTGCTTGGCTGAGGGGGGCTGCTTCTCTGTCTGCCTCTCTGCCTACTTCTCTCTCTCTCTCTCTAATAAGTGGATAAAATCTTTAAAAATAAATAAATAAATAAGTAAAGGACTTGGTGATTTGGGGGAGGGGGATCAACACCACCATATGAACTTTAACAGTTCTTATGGAACTCAAAGACCATCCCCTCCAGGACCCTAGGAGTTTAAAGAACCTAGTCTGAGAAACACTGCTTTATTCAAAATTGAAATAAGAATCTGCTATTCCCTAATCATATTACATATATTTTCCCCACATACCCCATCCTCATGAAGCAGTATCTTTCCTTTTCTGCACCCAATAGCTCTCTTAACACCACTCATCTCTTGTCTCTTAAACTACCAGATCTTTGAGGCCAGGGTCTATACCTGGTTCATCTCTATAGGGATCAGCATACCCTTACAAGGTGACTCCCAAAAGGCCCTGATTACTTGTTGACTGAATTAATAAATGTGGAATATATTCCTTTGGCTACTATTTTCTCTCAGATTATATAAGTCTTTGTTCTCTTAAATAATCAAAAGTTTACAGACTTTGTAATTCCCACAACATGCTTACACAGTTAAAAAAAAAAAAAAAAAAACAGAAGCAAGTCTAGCCTTTTTTTCTTCCTTCTCTGTATGAAGAAACAATCACTGATAGTTTAAGATACCAGAAAAAGTCAATAAAAGATACAAATATAAACATCACTACCATCAGTGTTCTTATAAGACATCTTTCTAAAATGGGCAAAACTCCATATTATAATCAAACACTGATATGTCACAATATATTAAAAATTCACTGATAAATGCTGTGATTTTAAAACCTAAATGTTTTGGGGGCACCTGGGTGGCTCAGTGGGTTAAGACTCTGCCTTTGGTTCAGGTTACCATCTCAGGGTCCTGGGATCGAGCCCCACATCAGACTCTCTGCTTGGCGGGGAGCCTGCTTCCCCCTCTCTCTGCCTGCCTCTCTGCCAACTTGTGATTTCTCGGTCAAACAAATAAATAAAATCTTGTTTAAAAAAAAGATTAAAAAATAAAATACAGTCTAAATGTTTTTGTGGTCAATGGGTCTGAATGAACCAATAAAATCATTGTATATAAATTTTTTGTGATAAGGATCTATAGATCCTTTAGTACATTTCATGCAAAATGAAATAAAACTCATCAAGTACAATAAATTAAAATAAAATAAAGCTTTCTTTTCCTTTCAAAAGCCACAAAGGTTTGGTCTATATTAAAAAGCCATAAAAAATAATCAATTCTAAGTTACTATACAGTAACTCAAATAGGGATGATGGTTCCTCAGATGCTAATAAAAAGCACTATATGAGCTACTACTTTTAATCCTACCATGATTGTCATGCCTTTTACAAAGACAGTCATCTGCATTGTAGGAAATATAAAAAGCCCAAAAGGTTAAAGCTTTGGATATAAAATTTAGCAACCAGACATCTCTATATCCTATTCACTCTTCACTCAACTTCCATTTATCTTTTTGGGATTTAGATATTTGCGAGGGTTTTTTCTAACTTTATGTTTCAATTTTATGGAATAAATAACACACCCACATCTCTATGTTGGACAATATTAGAAACTGCCAACCAAGTGCTTTTTGTGGGTTTTTTCTTTTTTGTTTTGTTTTTGCTGTATTTGTTAGGTCTCACCTGGTTAAACAGAAAGACAAAGTATGAAATAAAAGTAGTTTTTACAGGACAAAACATTTTTCACCTACAGTACAATGTGTCCATTACCCCTAGAACTTTATTTATAAAGAAAGACTGTTTATAGTAGATTTAAGATGAAATACTATTACTTTAAATTCCCAAACTTCCACTGAACTGTTTTTAAAATAGCATAACTTAAAGATGTTTGGGGGATGCCTAGGTGGCTCAGTCAGTTAAGCGTCTGCCTTCGCTCAGGTCATGATCCCAGAGTCCTGGGATCGAGCCACAAATCCGGCTCCCTGCTCAGTGAGGAAGCCTTTATCTCCCTCCCCCTCTGCCTGCCGCTCCCCCTGTTTGTTCTCTCGCCCTCTCTCTGTGTCAAATAAATAAAATATATTTTTTTAAAAAGCTGTTTGGGTAGCAATTGTAAGAAATGGGGATAAATATTAATGGTATGGTTACTAAGTCAATATATTACAATACGTTAAAACACGATAAGAAAGAGAAGTCCTAAAGAATGATCATTAGAATAGCCTGCCCCTCACCTCACCTTGTACTTCCTAGTTATTTCAATGTTAAATTCTGGACCTACTCTATTAGGTACTTAAAAAGTTAACTCAACCTTAAAAGAGAAGCTGCAAATACTTGATGTTATTAGCTATGTTTTTTAAATATTTAAAAATTTAAATAGGTCAATCAATACAGGTACTTACTAATTTTAAATTATATGATCAGAGCACTTGATATTGAGTGAGATTTTCAATTTAACACACATACTTCGTTTAACTTCCTCTGAAGTAAAATAAAAAATAATAAAAGAAATTTTTATTTTAAATCTGCATTTTCATATTACAAGGCCATTGTATAAAAAGACTTATCTTCCAAAGATCTTGTGGGAATGTTGAGCAAAAATTACATTTCTCTATCAAAAGAAACTAGTTTCATATTTGATGAAAACAAGTCACCAGAGGAAATTACTATTGATTTATTTCCTGTTAATGAAGATTCTTCCAGTAACTTACCACAGCTACTACCACAATTTTTAGTTTTAAAAACAAGGGTGGGGAAAATAGAGAAGGACTGACTGGTACACAGGTATAATTTGGTAATATGGTCATATGGTCAGAAATAAGGTTTTTCAATGTGAGGATCTAAATCTTTTCCAAATCAATTAAAGAGTAAAATAAGAAAAACAGCATACATATTGACTTAAAAGAAATGCATTTCTCAGAAAACTAGATATACAAGTACTATAAATTCACTGTCTAAAACCAATTTGAGAAAAAAACATACATCAGAATCCATATGCTTCATAATTATTATCATAAAATCTTCTATAACCAGCACCCATAACAAAGTAATCTAGGTACCAAGAAACTTTGGCAGTAGCAAAGGACATGGTACAAAGGTACTGTATCTATATACAGCACATCAAACAAGATGAGATAAATCAAGCTAAAAGAGTATCTTAAAATAGTATATTTACACTTGTTTTAACTAGTAATTATCCTAAGGTATATAACACGGCCATTAAGGGCTGATGTTCAAAAAGATTTCCCCAGAAAGTGGCAGGTTAGGGCCACGCATTTTGAGCTACATAAGAATACACACAAAGATAAATGTTCGAGGTATTTATTGTGGTAATTTTTTGCCACCCTCCCCACAAAAGAGGGGAAAGGTCAAATAAATTATGATGTGCTTATACAGTATGTTATACAGCCATTAAAACTTTTGTTTTCTGAGACTATTGTAATAACAATATACTTACAGTGTTAAGGAAAGTACAGGATATAGAATTGTACATGTCATTTAAGATTCGATTTATACATATATGAATATTCCTAGGAGGGAAAATTAGATATACACAAAGATGTTACTAGTGGGTCCATGTGATAGGATGGACTGTGCCTATCTTTATGTTCTTCATACTTTTCCATATTTTTTATATTTTCAATGGTGTCCTATTTTCACAAAAAATAAAAATCATATTTTTATATACAACTTTCATAAAATATAAATAAATTGGTATTTATAATTTTTAATGTGTAAAAAACAATTCAATATTAAGCCTGAATCAGCTTTTTTATTTAAAAGTGAATGCATGTAAAAATGTATACTGTACACTTCAACAGGATCTAAGCCCTACTGTCCCAGATAATTACCTACCAACAAAATAAATATCCCCTTTTAATTGTGGGTTATATTCCTTACTTCTAATTGAAATCAGCATCCACAATTCAATTATTAGAACAATTTTTATCCAAAATTATACTGAAATATCTCAATATTTTAAATGAGGAATGCTACTCAAGCAAACACTTATTTTAGTAAGAATTTTTTTAAGTGAAGGATCTATAAAAAACCTACTATTTTAATAAGCAATTAAAAGTTAGGCATGCTCCTCTTCTCTGAACTCTTATAACTTTGTATTTTTATTTATTTATAATAGCCATGAAGAATCAACTTTCAGGCTGCTTCCCTGTAAATTATAGCTTGTTTCACCTGACAATATCTTTATTCTAGAATTCTTATGTTCTGTTTTTAATAGCTAAATCTCTGTTTCTAATTTACAAAATGGAAGAGTTTTTTAATTTTGGAGTATTTTGGTGTATGTGCCTCCCCAAAATAATTTACATATTCACAGCAAACTGAAGATAGATTTTAGAAATACATTTAAGAAGATAAAGCAGACTTCTAAAAAATGTGAAAGTATTATAATAAGGATAGACTATTTTTAAGACTGCAGAGACATCCAACAGGAAAAGGAAAATTTTAAACAATGTACTGAACTTTACATTCCTCCATGCCAATTTTCAATGTGGCCCATTTTTCAATCAAGGTCTACATATCTAAAAAGTTGACTTATTAAAATTCTCAATGAATTTAAAAACACTGCTATTAAACTTTTCTTTACTCCATTCAGCCCCTTAACTAATCAAACAATGAAACAAATATTACAAGACGAAGCCTGACAAAAAATCATAATGAACCTCTCCGATGAGAAACTAATTGGTACTAAGTACACAATGGCTTACATTTAATCCTGTTAATAACCACACAAAAAAAGAAATAAAAGACTCACTTTTCAGTCATCTCTCTGGACCACTGGGCTAAAATAACAGCATGACTAAATCTGACATTGACCCCGTGGCCCTGCTAGGAGTTAAAAGAATTCCTTTGAGTCTTCTGAGGCCTGTTTTCAACTGCTCCAGAAGGGGTGGGCTAGTCATACACACTTGTTAGCCTTCTTTACAGTAACAGGTCAAATTAGAAATGGCCATACACACTGTAACATACCCTAACTCTTAGACTTTAAGTCTGTACTTTAAAACACCAATACAAAAACAACAATAAAACAGTAATAGTTGGCTGATAAAATGTCACAGATGGATAAAATGTAACTGGAACAATTAGAATATATCCAAGCAATAAAATTACTGGAAATACATCTTTTAAAAAAATAATATTATATCTAAATTAACAAGGCTGAAACTGAGACAAAAACACCAAGATGAATCACTGATTTAAAAAAATACCTTATGTAAATCTTTCTAGATTTAATCACAGTAATTTTCAGCAAGCCTACTGAATTAAAACACACCTAATTTCTTTGTGAAATTCTGCAGGTTTTTGTGACATGAACCCACGAATAGCAAACAATGTTGAAGTGTATAAATATGTCTGAAAGCAGTTTACTTTTTCCTTTGCATTTTTTTCGAAACACTCTGACTTCTAACAAAGAATATATTAGCATCTCATATATTCCTCTCTACCTAGTGATTTAAAGTAATTATGGATGTGGATTTACTATACTTGACAAAATTTCTCTAGATCTAATATTAGTACTTTTAAATTAAGTATATTTTCTTCATTAAAATAAAATTCCATGCCTTACTCTTATTTCACAACATCTGATCACTGAAAATCTAACAAATCAACCACTAGCATATTTTATATATTTGCCTCGTTTTCACAATTTAAAAAAAATACAACTCCAGTTAATTTACATCAATATTTAAAATTAACAGGTCTACATTTTCTGTATCCTAAAAGCCAACAGATGTCCTTATAGCACAAAGAAATAAAATTATCACACACCAAGGCATACTTTATCTTTATGGCAAATATCTAAATTAATTTTACATAATTCAGTTTCTGTACTCTTATAATTTTAGCTTATCGTATTGACAAAATCAAACAAACACCATAGTCAAAGAACTATTAACTGAACATGATGACTTCATTGAACATTAGCAATTAGCTTTAACGCACTGTTTTATTAATTCTGTAAAGGCTTAAATTAATTTAGGATAAAGAACAGAGTTAAAGTTTTAATGCTTATCATAATCAAACTTTGTGAGTATGTCAAAGTGTAAGTGAACTCTCAGAAAAAGAGAGCTCCAGCCCTCTATGTTTTGAAAATCTGTAAAGGCACATAAATCCACCTGTCAGGTGACAGCATTTGGGGGAAAGTTTTCTTTCTCTCCAGTTCGTGTTCTGTTCTTATTCCCTGTCTTCTCTCTTTCACAGAAAGATTGTGGAAATACCCACAATCAACGAGAACAGTGAAATACAAAAAAACCTCAAATTTACCAAGCAATAAGAGAACTACATATTTCACAAACAACCTCTACTTAAAGCTCTAATCAGAGCCTACTACTCTAAACAGAAAACTAAAGCTAAAGTTTCCACACAAAACAATGTAAATTTTACCCTCATTGGCTTACCTTCACAACATTTTCTGGCGTAAAAGAATATCAAGAATAAAAGTATTTCCATTATACCTGAATAGTTACTATACATGTTTAGCCATTCAGTTTTAAAATAATCTTCTATCCACTATCAAAAGAAAAGAGAGAGGGAGAAGAAAGAAGAAATCCTACAAAACAAGAGTTTCAAATAAAGACTAGAAAAGGCATCAAGCAATGATGGCCTTAAAGAAAAAGTTGTCTGATGATTGTGAAGTTTTCTAATAGCATGAAAGCACTTCACCAGTTTGTTCTTTCCTTAATAAATTTCAAGTTTGGCTCTACAGTGCTTTCCTACTAAAGCTAAACATAATATAATCTTTACCATGAGCTTTAACAACTAAAAACATTTTACACAAATATTTATAAGACTAGTAAAATGTGCTAATGGAAAGATTCCTTCTTGTTTTTAAAGATACATACTTTCACAGTTGGATCACTTTCTCAGTATCACAGATTATACCCCGATTCAATATGAATACCAAAATTTCTCATATCTAAATATAAATGTTTTCTATTATAACAAATAATAAATAAATATTTTTAAGAAATATATATATTTTAGAGGTTATTTATATTTCTCAATAATTGTATACAAACATTGAGAATAAACTTATAAAATACCTTTAAAAATACAAATCAGAATTAGGAAGAATAATTTTACAAACTTAAGAAGGCTCTGTAACTATGAAAAAGAGCAGAAATTCAAAAGATTAATTGCCATGGAAAAACACAGCCATTTATTAGGATACATTTCCTTCATAGTTTGAAACTCTCACTAATTTTAAAAGATACGGCTTTCTGAAGTGTCATTTGACAAAAATCAAAATGTGAACTCTAACTAGAAAATAATAGTTACATAAAACAAAAATTCAATAATGTTATTTGTTTCTTGGTAATAACAGATTCTATAAATCAGTTTCATATGCTAGGAAAACTAAAACCCATAAGAAAACACTACAATTAGCAGACACAAAAAGGAGGCTTCCCCTTACCCCAATTCCCAAAGTACTTAACAGATATTCAGAAAGAGAATTTTAGATACCTCACTAACATGGTATATAACCAATTAAATGAAAAACCCTAAAATTAAACCTATCAAAATTAATTCTTTTTTGATCCTATTTATCAAAATTAGAAAGTTCTTTCAGCCTATTACTTAATAGTATGACACGACACCATATTTTATGGTATACTGGGAAATTATTGCAGTTATTTAAAATGCTAAAATGAACCTCTTTATTATCTTCTAGTAATTTAATGAATACAAAATTCAGTTAAATAATGCTACTGTATGTTGCACCCTTACAAAACAAATGTAAAACAGAAGTAACTTTGATCACATTAATTTACTACTTTTGCAGTCTTCAAGTATTAATAAAAAATGTTTTGGGGAGATGTTAGGACTAAAGACCACTACTGTTCCCTTAACAGCATAACAAATTACTCAATATTTAATTGCCACAGCACTTCTCCAAGGACTTAACATTCGTCAACATAAAGTTATTTTATAAAGTAAATTTCTTCACATTTGAAAAACAAGCATGTTTTGAAGGAATAAGCATTTTAAGATCTGGTCAAGTTAAAAATGTATGTTCCTAAGCAATGTATATTAATACATTCATTTGAATATATACATACCATGGACAACAAAAACTGAATGTAAGAGAAACCATGTATCAGATTATAACTGATTTCCTATGACTAGCTTTTTTGAATATACAGTAATATTTAAATTAAAAATTTATAGTAGCTATTTACGGCTAATTAGTATTTCTAGTTATTTACTTAGTTGAACTATAACATTTTTATTCCAACAGTAGACTAAAATAGAAAATTTGGGGATTAATAATTTTCTATCAATTTCATGATTAAAGCTAACATATCTTTTGAGCTTCTCAACAGCTCAAAAATTAAATTGCTACTGTTGTTAAGAAAACAAAACCAAGAACAAAATTAGTTTTTCCCTGCTAGTCCCCATGGATCTAAGGCCACACAATCTGCAAAACAAAACAAAACAAAACACAAATAGATGGGCTAAGGAAGAAAGATCAAAACAAAGAAACAAGTTTAAAAACAAAAACAAAAACAAAAAAAACTCTCTTTCCCTTTAGCAATCAACAAAATAACAAAAAAGAAAAAGTGGAAAAGTCACCCAGAATATATGACCATGTAAGCATGGGCACTCTTGCAGAAAACCAAGTCTGCAACCCAAAGCCATGGGAAATTTAAATTAGAGCAAAGGACCACAATAGGCAGAGAAATTTGTAGAGATAAAAAGGGACTGCTGAGGGTGCAGGTATACTACTAAAGATCTTTTGAGATTTTGAAACAAGCTTTATTTGTTTTACTAATTTTTTAAAAAATAAATAACAACTATATCCACATTATATCATTCTGCCGATTAACCCCCCCCCCACTTAAAACAAAACACATGTATGTGCTATATCTAAAGGAAGAGAAAGGATTCTCATTACTTAATACTGAGTATCAGCAAATCAAATTTGCTTCACAACTCTATCTCCTTCCATATTTAAATGTTAAAACTATGTCAAAATTTAACAAAAGGAGGAAAAGTCAGAGATAAGACCCTTCTGATGGTAATCTAAGTGGTGGCAAAATCACACAGTTCAACACAACTCCCCTTTGCCCTGCAAAAAACTATATGTCAAAGTTAGTTTAACCAAAACAGTCTGAAAATTAGATTATCTATGTTACATACATCACGTTTCATCGGTTAAATCCAGAAGTAAAAAAATATTTCCCAAACTACAACATCTCAAACAGAAGAACTAAGGGACTTCTACAAAAACCAAGATAGTCATGGTATTAAGAACCAACACAAGTATTCCACAACTTAGGACCTGATAGATTTTAACCAGTAATTCACCTATCCAGAAATATTTAGATTGAATACTATGAACCTTTCCAGGGAAGTATTTCTTATACATAAAAGCCAATCAAACCAGCTTAAAATAACACATTTATGGCAATATTTAAGTCACATTTATTCTCCCACAAAACCTTTATATAATTTTTAAAGCAAACCAAAATTCCAGAGTAAACATAAGATATGGAATGAAGAGCAAAATAATGACCATATGGGAGTGAGGTAATTTTTCAAGTTCTTAATAGAACAATGAAATTTTTTGGCAATTAAAATCCTCCTTAAAAGTGGAAAGCAATTCTATTTCTAAATAAAACCAAAAATTCATTTTTGTTTAAATCAGACCCTTAACACTAATTAATGATTAATACATAAGGAGTAACATATGGAATCACTGTGGTTGCACATTTTTTTCTTTAAAACCTCCCTCATTCAGTTAAATCCATATGCCATTTTCCTCCATGTCCTGAATTCCTCTCACCTGACTTTTCTAAGCAAAATTTTTCAATTACTTTAAAAAACTTATTTATCAGTCATAACCAATCTATTTCCTACGCTTTAGAATTTCTCATTAACTACAAATGTAAAGAGTATTAAAAAGTTTTCTAGAAATTTAGGCTTTCTCTCCCTACAGTAGGTAATTCTGTTACAAACACTACTGAGTTACAAAGCAAAATCAAATGTGACCAATGTACTTAAAGGGAATTGCCAATAAAAACACTTACCCTCAATAAACAGCTCTAAACAGCCATTCTTTCTTTTTGAGGTAATTACAAATTAACTCTATATTTAGGCAAAAGGTGGGGGGTACAAATTATTTTCTCACTATAGAATTATACTGTCTTCCTTAAAATTATACTGTCTTCCTTCCTATTTGTAAAAGATGAGGATAACAGAAGATGCTCTCAAGTACATGGTTAACTAATTTTCAAAACTACGTCAAAGCTGAAATTCCAAGGTAAAAATGTCACAAAAATAAAAATTATGTATTTAGCAGGCAAGATTCACTTTTAAATAATCTATTATTACACTGCATTTATATCTGGATCCAAATCTATATTACAAAAATAATTTTTATCCCCAGAACTGCGTCTCTATCCAGAACTAATGCTATCAGATCAAGATTCAAACACTCAAAAAACAAGTAAAATCTATTCTTTTACATATTCTTAAGTATATTTGTATAATTTTTTTAAAAATGTGTCCTTACACATGGTGTATGCTCACTTAAAGTATTTCTTTATTATCAGAAGAATCAACAACAATTTGGCAAGTAACTCAAAATGCCAAAAACTTGACCATGACAATAATGTGTAACAAAACAAAGATAAACAATGACTGAGAATGTAAAAACTTCTGGCTGAAAAACTTCCATTAACTCAACACTTTTATTTCATTAAGTGTTAACAACCAATAGAGTGTTAGCAATAGATTAGTAAATTACTTTGAAATTAAATATAAATTTAGCAGAGTCTTAAAAACAGGATCTCCTACTTAGGGACATGAATGGTCTTCATTTTTACAAGGGAAAAAAGAGTACATGCTCTCCATTCTATACTTCTGAAAAATGTTTTACAGTCTAATCATATGCAGTTAACATCAAATTTACTTTCTGACCATCAAAATAAACTATATAAATTATACTCATTTCTTACACAAGTGATCACTATGTGCAATAGATTATTTTTAAAGCAAACAGCTATATGAAAATTACATTTCTACCCAGACATCAAGATTCAAGTTCCTATGACTTGTAGATAAAAAATGAAAATGTTGCCTGTCCATCTAATTTTATGCTACTCCAATCCCCCCCAAAATATAAAACTGTAGCTGGTAAATATTTGAATGGCAACTAAACTAGGTTGTTCATTCAATAATACATGTTATTTTCATATTAAGCAGTTTCTAATAAATTTAACATATCTTATATGAAAATCAAATCGGTTTCTAAAAGAAATATCAAAAAAAGAGTAAAATTTAATTCTCTTCCTAAGTATTTATCACTGTTGAAAAGAAAAGCTACTGTAAATGAATTTAGACTAAAAGTCATAAACTGACTTTGGAAGAATGCATACCTAAATTGCTGATCAAAAGCGAAATCACAGAAATTAGCAAGCAACATACAATATCAACATTCCAAAATGTTATTAAAATCCAACCCAAAACTGCCTTAGCATTTCTGGAATTTCTAATGAGATTTTCAGTCTGCTGAACAATGGCCATAAAAGGCTTTCAAACTTCACTCCATTCACAAGTAAAGTTGAAATTGAACATTTTTATTTCTTCTCTCCCTATGACAACTTCACCACGGAACAGTGAATAACACAGCTCAAGTCATTATGCTAATTAGAAATTAAATAAAAAGATGCCCTTACAATGGTTAAGTGTAAGGTGACATGGTACAACCAGAGACACAGTTCAAAAGCAGCTTTACGAATTGTGTAGTACAGGCTTACAAAAGCTGAAAACATCAGGGAGGGAGCTCCTTGATGCTCTCGGTCACTGGAACTCTAGCATGTGGCCATTTTTCAATTATAAGGCAGAAATTCAACTATACATCAATAAGAAATATGTAAAATGGCAACCCACCCTTATGACCTAAAAGGCAAAGAAACTGTATTTATTGAAATTAAGCTGACTTGTTAACTGATGAATGCAGAAAGCGGTGCAGGGTAGGGGGGCAACGACACGAGGACACCACCTTAAAGATTTGAAGATTATTGAAAGCAAAATCTAATTTATTAATGTTCCCAAACTAAGAGAAGGAACAGAATGTGTTCCTTCCCTATGTTAAAAGATGGTAAAGAACACAAGTTATGAGGAGCCAAAGTTTTATTTTAAGGCATGTTCTACTTTGAACAGTCCTGCATAAAATATACAGGGCTACTCTTGTCTGCTGACTAACCTTATAACACCTGGCCCATTTGAGAGAATTTTTCTACCTGCCATAAAATTATATAAAATATCCAATTTTCTTTAAAGGAAAGGGAGATATACAAACAAGAAACAGGTGGAAAACACTGGAACAAAATAATGACCAAAAAATCCTCCAACAGCACTCTGAACACATACAAAAAATGTATACGAAACATAAATACCCTCTCTCATTTAGGCTAAGGAGGTTTCTAAAAAGACATGTTATTAAATACTTAATCATACCCAGACACATACTAAACTATTAATTTAGCATTAATGGTACCATACAGTCTTAAGTTTCTACAAGGGTTTTCAGCTTCTATTCTTCCTCCCTGCACTTACCCTGAACTGAAAATTCTATGCATTTTTCAAGACACAACTCAAAGGGCTACCTTCCAATTCGGTCTTGTACTTTGCCTATCCATGTAATGATTTTTTTTAAGTCTATTACATTCATCTGGAGATGATTTTGAAATGTGCTAGAGCATCTCTTAAATTTGTAGAAATGTATTTAACTCTGGTTTACAGTGTAACTTCCATATTGTCAGGCATTTTATGGCTTCTAAAGGCAGGGACTACATAGCAATTCTCAAGTCCCAACACCTAAATGGTATATTAACTTGTACACTGCATGTATACAGTAAGGAACTATTGGACAGATTTTAAGATTTTAGATTTAGTCTAACTAAAATGTCACCAAATCAAATAAAATTTATTTAAGTAAAGTGCCATACTAGACACGTTCAAAAGCACTTGGGTTCACAAAAAAAGCTGAGAACTTTCCATTCAAACTACCAAGTGGAAACTATATGCCCATACTTGCCAAAATCATCCTGTAGTTGGAAGAGTTTAGCCATTTTTCTATACATTAATTTAGTCTATCCATTGTCTCATTTTATCTTTACAACTTTAATAAAATTATTTCTTTACCAATAATGTGATTAAGTTACCCAAAATCACAGCTAGTCAATTGAGGAACTACAACAGACATAATAACTACAACTGATTAAGAGCCTGTAGGTAACCTCATTCAGAATCAAACTTGAAACTGAGACCAAAGGGATGAGTAGGTATCAAGCAAGGTAGAAAGTGATCCAGGCAGAAAAAAGCAGCATTTGTAAAAGATCCAGATCAAATAAAGCATGACCAATTTGAAAAACTGAAATTCAAACAGGTAACCCACTCTACTCAAATTTTAATTAGTTATCAAGTCTTGGTTGAGTGCCCAATAAATGCCAAGGATCCTGCAATTACCTCTAGATGAGTTCTTTATCCTCTGAAATTGTACCCAAAACTTTTATATGCATATTTTGGGGGAGTAAAGGGACTTGACACAAAGACAACTATAACACTGGGCGCCGGGCTGGCTCAGTCGGTAGAACATGCAACTCTTGATTTCGGGGTCATGAATTCGAACCCTACATTGGGGGAAGAGCTGACTTAAAATATATATATGTATATAAAAGACTTACTGCACTAAGTCACTGAAAGCCATTATTTTACTTCAATTTCAAAACCTGTGGTTTCACTTCAATCAAGCCGTAATTTCACTTCAACTTCATGTTGTAGTATGATGTAAAGAGCACTACTCTATATGCAAAGGTAGGACTTCAATTAAATTCACCTAAGATTTACTTGATTATCCGCTATGTGCCAAATGTTGATGAACTAAAGAAGCAATATGTCAAACTGTAATACTGAATGAGCTCTATGTTAATGTAAAATTCTATAACGTAACAGTTACGTACTAGGAATTAATACAGCTTCTTCAACATGCTATATTCTTCATTCTTCAAAAGTTACTGCTTTTTAAAATCTGAGTCTAATTTTTCGCTAAATCTGAATCTTCCAAAATTACTAAATGAGAAACAAACATTAAGACCAGGAATAAGTATAAAAGCATGTTTGTGAAAGTGCAATTAGACTATTCCACATGTGTTTGAAAGACTGTAAAAGTATTTTATTCATAAAATATTTTAAATTACTATTCATTCACCTCTAAAATGTGTTTGTTACATACCTAATGTATCTAGCTCAGAGTAGTGCAGACAACCCCAAAATAGTCCACAGCCCTAAGAATATCTTTACATACGCTATGGACTGATCTCCAGGCTACACTGTTACAGAGAGAAAAAAAAAAAGGGTAGAGCAGAATGTGGTTAATATACCACTGTTTAAGGAAGGGGAGAAAGAATACAAAGATATATACATATTTGCTTTTTTTTTTTTTTTTAGTATAGGAACAAACCATCAATTTTCTCTGAACAGTTATCCATAAGGGGAAGAGCAAAAATGGGGTGAAGACTGGAGAGAAGACAGACTTTTCTGAATATATTATACCTTGTCTTGTTGACTTAAATGTGGAATCTTATAGACATTTTACTAATTATAAAACAAATTAAATTTGTAAAAGGCAATACTGAAAAATAAACATATAAAAGCAAAATGAAACAAATGAACTATCCATGTTTTAGTTTATAGCATAATCACAGGGAAAGAAACCTGAATTTAATCAAGCTTCCAGATCTAACTACCAGGTCATATAAAACACAGAGAGCACGGAATTATATGTTAAACATTACCACAAAATTCAGACTACAGAAAATTCTAGAGGACAACCAATCCAGTTAATACAACAAATAAATTACAAGGAAGAAGAAAAAGAGAATAAAAAAATAAAGATGGAACCTATAAAGGATACTTAAGTTATCAATCAATTACAATAAATGGATCTGATTCAAATAAACTATAAGAAAAAAAAATTGAGAGCCAGGATGGGAAATCTGAATGCTGACTGGGTTTTTGTTTTTTCTTCTTGGGTTTTTTTTTCTTTTTTTTTTTTTAATATAGGCTCCACACCCAGCCTGAAGCACAATGCGGGCCCTGAACTCACAACCCTGAGCTCAGATCAAGAGTCAGACACTTAAATAACTGGTCAACCAGGTGCCCCCAGCTGGGTATTTAATAATAAAAGAAACATTGGTAATTTGTTTAGATATGATCAGGAAGTGATTATGTTTCTTAAGAACTTACCTTGCAGAAGTACACACTGAAATATACATACACACACACATACACATATATATGTATGAATGAATGAAATGATGGGTGTGATGTGCTTCAAAATAATACAGGGACAGGCAGTTATAATTGAGAAAAGACTAGTCACAGGTTGGTTTATGGGACACTGAGTCTGATATAACATTCTATTTTTATATACTTTAAAATCTCCATAATAAAAAAACTAACAAAAAGTTAATAATTACTCCTAGAGCTATTAATATCCCTTCCTTATGCAGGAAAATAAGTGGCTTGTTTTTAATTCCTAAAGCACTTATTGTCTCTCCCCATTACTTGGCAATCTTATGTAATAATCCTCCCCAAACTTGAGATCCTTCTCACAAATTAAGAAACACGCTGATTTCCTTTGGTGCATCTCTTTCTTCAACCAGGAGATCTACCTTTCCAATATATGAGAATTTTAAGTCACTTGTACTAGAAATAATAAAAGAAATTAAAGGGTGAGAATTTCAAAAAGGAAAACAAATGCAGTGCAGGCATTGCTATATAAAGAAGCCTTAGGAAAGAGTAAAGAAAGTTAAGGAAATGAAGTCTAGAACTTAGAAATAAATTCCTACATCCCTCAGTAGAGAAAGCTGAGAGCCAGATAAAATTGGGACTAAGGGCCAATGTTTTGGCATGAATTTATTATAAGCAAAGTCCTCATCATTAGTTGAGGAAGGGCAGGCTGAACAAGTTATGTGTTACATCCACAAGTCCTCAACGGAACCTCAGGAAGCTAATCAAGAACTTCAAATCAGGAGTGGCTAGGTAGCTCCGAGAGTTAAGTGTCTTCCTTCCGTTAAGGTCGGAAGGCCCACGTCAGGCTCCTTGCTCAGTGGGGAGCCTGTTTCTCCCTCTCCCTCTGCCTACCACCCCCCACTTGTGTTCTCTTTCTCGCTCGCTCTCTTTCTGTTAGATAAATTAAAATCTTTAAAAGAAACTTCAATCAGGGGCACTTGGCCGGCTCAGTCAATAAAGAATGTGACTCTTGGTCTTGGCATTGTGAGTTCAAGCCCCACACTGGGTGTATAAATAACATAAAAAACAAAATCTTTAAAAAGTAATAAAAAGAACATCAAATCATATAATCAGAAAAGTATCAAACATTCAGAGGAAGGAAACTATGTCTCCAAGTAATGTACTACCTGCCTGACTGTGTATTAAGAGAAAGTACAATGTGTATGCCTCTCACTTGAAACTTAAGTAATGGGGAATGGCCTGAAGTTTCCACAGAACAAGAATAGCTCTGCACTCATTACTACAAATTTAACAATAGTAAATGGGAAATTTGTATGTACTTACATAGTCCTTCATTCATTCATTACTACCTCAAATTCACTAATCCTATTTTTTATAAAGTGTTAAGTTTTCAATTACATCTATCATCAGGACTTTAAGACACTTATCTCCCAAGGTTAAGAAGAGACTTCCATAAATTACTTCGCTTCTTCTTAGTATTAGCTTATTTTTAGTATATACATGTGTGTGTGTATACACACACATATTACAGGAGCACCTGGGGCTCAGTCAGTTAAGCATCAGACTCTTGGTTTCTGCTCAGATCGTGATCTCTTTGGTCTTGGGAATCAAGCCCTGCATAGTAGTAGGATGCCTGATCAGTGGCGAGCCTGCTTGATTCTCTCCCTCTGTCCCATCCCCCGCACACATTCAAGTGTTCTCTCTAAAATATTTAAATAATAATTCTATAAATATTATATAAATTCTGTCTCTTCAATGAAACACAATGCCATTTAAGGCTAAAACTATGTCTTTTATCATTTTAAATCCCCTCTGTGTATACTACAGAGTAGATGCCCAATATTTTGATCATTCAGCAATTAATACAGAACAAACACATGTCAAAGAATTACTCTAAATATCATAGGGTAACTTGTGAGTATGGAAAAGACCTGCCTTCAAGGAGTCTTTAATCTCTCCTATCAGACTGATACTTTAAATATGCCATAGTTCAAGGGTTTGGGGAGGAGGAGAAGCAGTATACCAAATAGCTACTGCTACGGTTAAACATCATCATTTCAAAAGTATGTCAGAATTTCTACAAATTTCCATCAACATGAAGAAATCTCTCTAAAGACTACTATATAAACTGAACTCAGATCTATTTACAAACAGGATAATAATGGTGAGAGAGTAAAACCACACTCAGATAAACATCAGTACAGAATATATTGCTTATTAACTAAAGAGAAATAGGATTATGGCATTAGCAGACCAAGGATATAAAACAGGAGATATATATTTGAATATCTGTCAGAGTTTTAAGAGTCAGGCAAGTTAATTGGCAAAATTGCACAATTTGTTTAGATTTGGCTGGAACAAAGAAACAAATCCTAGAAGCAAAGGGATAAATTTCAATATGTGTAAGAGGAATATACACTGAATGCAAGGAATCAAAAATTACTCAGAATTACTTAGGTCTTGCATCTAATTGCTAATGTTACTTATTAGTAATGTTACTAATGTTGCAGAAAAGGTGTTACAAATTTATACACATACACACACTAAACTTTAACAGAACAGCTGTAAGAATCAGTTTCTTTACAAACTCTTAAGTGGATGAAAAGATAAAGGAAAATTTGATGCAAAAAAAAGCCATACTAGAGGGGCACCTAGGAGGCACAGTCAGTTGAGCATCCGACTCTTGATTTCAGCTCTGGTCGTGATCTCAGGGTCATGGGGTCAAGTCCCGCATCCAGCTCCACACTGGGCAATGGAGCCTGCTTAGGATTCTCTCTCTCCTTCTCCCTCTGCCCCTCCCTACCTGCTCTCTCTCTAAAAAGAAATAAAAGCCATACTAGAAAAACATAAGCCAACATAAACGACAAGTATAAAAACCAAAATACTAAGAGAAAAAACTGTAAGAAATAACAAAGAGCATACCACCAAATCAAAATAGAATATGCAACATCACAAGTCATTGCTAAAAACAATGCAGTTAAGTGGAACCCTCATAAATTACTTTGAGAATGTATAATGGTGCAGCCACTGTGGAAAAGTCTGGTGGTTCCTCAGAAAGCGAAACATGAAAATCCCAGCTATACTAGGGGTACCCGGGTGACTTGGTCAGTTGAGCAACCGATTGTTGGCTTAAACCCAGGTCATAATCTCAGGATTGTGGAATTGAGCCTTAGGTCAGGCTCCAAGCTCAGGGGGAGTCTGCTTATCTCTGTCCCCTATCCTCCCTCCCCCTACTCACAGTCTCTCTAAAATAAATAAATAAATCTTCAAAAAAAAAAAAAAAAAGGAAAGAAAGAAAGAAAAAGAAAACCCAGCTATGCTAGTCTTAGGTATATACCAAAAATAGGTATTCAAATAGGTATACATGAATGTTCACAGTAGCACCATCCATAATACCCAAAAGGTGGAAATAACCCAAATGTCCATCTACAGATGAACAGATAAACAAAATGTGGTATAACAATGCAATTGAATATTATTCAGCCTTGAAAAGGAATGAAGTACTGATACATGCTACAATATGGACAAACCCTCCAAACATTATCCTAAGCGAAAGAAGTCAGACACAAAGGTCACATATTATATGATTCTATTTTCATGTAATATCCAGAATAGGTAAATCCACAGAGACAGAAAGATTAGTGGTTGCCAGGGTCTGGGAGAAGAAGGTACTATTAAAGGTTTGGGGCACAGCAAAGTACTATGAGTAAAAGGGCATTTCAAGACTACTAGTTTAACAATATTGTGCAGGGAATATGTAAAAGATCATTTAGGAAACTACTGCAAGAGACAAGGCATTAGGCATACAGGAAGAAAAACTAAAGGGAGTTCTTAAAGGAATTATGCATCAAGACTATGAGAGAGAGAATACAAAGTCCACATCAAAATTTCAATCCTTGAATGATGTGGTTCTAAGAATTTGCATTACCTCCTACAGTTTACTGTAGACTTACAGCTCTTCGGAGCCTCCTATCTTAACCACAGAATTCCTAAAATCTCAATACTAATTTCATATTCTCAGTATATCAAGCATTTCCCATGCTGGCTGCCTGGCTAACTCCTGGCCAGGCAAATCACTTAGGAAGAGGCAGTCCCAACAGAGTTGGCCAAATGACAGCACAGGACCAACGTCTGAGATGAATGCAGTACTCACCTGTGATACCAGGCAGAAAGAGAGGGGACTAAGATTTCAGGTCCAGAACCGGCTCTAGCCAAACAGGAAGAAGCAGCTATGAATTTGCTTATAGTAGAAGCAGAGCGTCTTTGATATTCTGACATACTCTTTCTGATGTTCAGACAGACCACCATCAGAGTAGCCACTGGTAAGAGTCTCATGAGAAACAAGCCAAAAAACAAGACCAAAAGATGAGGAATTAAATGGAGCAAACCCTATTGGTCTTTTGTCTAGGAAAAGCAGTCTTCCTTATTAAATATGGTATTATTTTTCAAAATGGCCAATATGATACTAACCTTCATTTACAGAGTTTTCACATCCAACAAGATTGAGAAGGATATCATCATCTTTATCATCAACTTCACATCCCAGCAGCATCCAGTTTTCCACGTTATCACTTTCTGAAATGGTGCTCTCTTCCTCTTCACTTGAACTGACCTCTATAATCATAACCTCTCGGATTGTACCTGGTATCTCTTCAGATTTAGGCTTCTCAATACTCCTCTTGCATTTCTTATCAGTCAGCTTATTAGAATGGAGAGAGGCAGGAGGACCTCCGGTCTTTTCTTTTGCTTGGACTCTAAAATTCTTTCTTTTGCATCTGTAAATACTATCTTCATCAGACAAAGTGATGACCTCTGACCCATCTGAGAGCTGGATGACCTCACTATCTGAAAGGATAATTAAGTTCTTCTGATTTGTTTTACTACTGGATGATTCAGAATTCCCAGAGTTCCTCTCTTCATGTTCTTCCTCTCTAATGATATTATCAAGATCTTGGGCATAATGAACTTGGCTGTAGAGCTGAAATTCCACCTCACTATCAACACTCAGTTCACTAGATGACTCTTCACGATAAAGGTCATCTTCATAGGCTTCTATGGTCTCATAACCACCAAACATCATGGGAAGTCAGAAACCTTGATGCTGTAAAAGAGAAAATCATACAAAGAAAATATTTTAAAAGCTCAGATCATGCCTGTTTAATGCATAATGATATCACCTTAGAGCTAACTTCTGTGAAGGCCATCATTGTTCTCAATAACATATTAAAATACCTTTTTCTCTTAAGAGTACTCTTTTTTTGAGGATTTCTAAATCCTGCTATGACCTGCTCTGATAATACCCACCCCTCTCAAATGAAAATTACTCCAACAAATTGAGTGGTAGTTATTAATGGAAATACCATATTTTGCATGTATGCTAGAAAGGAAAGACAGGTTGATCTACTGCTTCAGACACCATTTTTTTCTCTAAAATGTGAAAAATCACCAGAATAGTTTAAGTCATTCTCACTATTCCATCCATTCTTCATCTCTTCCCTGGTTCTGGTTCTACATCTCATCTTTTCAGGTATGCATTGTCACATGCGAATATAACTTCAACTTTGATTAAAACCCACTCCAAAACAATCATATTTACTGTTTTAGTGCAGATTTCTATTCTCAATTAAAAAATTAATCTCATGGCCTTTTTTTTAAAAGATTTTATTTACTTATTTGACAGAGAGAAATCACAAGTAGATGGAGAGGCAGGCAGAGAGAGAGAGAGAGGGAAGCAGGCTCCCTGCTGAGCAGAGAGCCCGATGTGGGACTCCATCCCAGGACCCTGAGACCATGACCTGAGCCGAAGGCAGCGGCTCAACCCACTGTGCCACCCAGGCGCCCTCTCATGGCCTTTTTATCCTTGACTAAAATAATACATAAAAATATCTGATAAACCTTGGTTTACTTTTGTACTAGCAATAAAGATGTGTATGAAAAACATACTAAGGACCTAAAACTGAGGCAAAACTTCTAGCTATAGGAGCACTTTACCTCCCTACTGTGGGCATATTAAATCTTGCTCATCCTTCTACTCAGCTTAAACATCCCTTTTTCATTTTTTAAGATTTTATTTATTTATTTGACACAGAGAGAGATCACAAGTAAGCAGAGAGGCAGGCGGGGGAGGGGGGGCGGGGAGGAAGCAGGCTCCCCGCTGAGCAGAGAGCCCAACGAGGGGCTCCATCCCAGGACCCTGAGACCATGACCTGAGGCAAAGGCAGAGGCTCAACCCACTGAGCCACCCAGGCACCCCGTCTTTTTTTTTTTTTTTACATATATGTATTTTATTTATTTACATGAGAGAGACAGAGATAGTGAAAGAGAGCATGAGCAGGAAGGAGGGGGAAGTGTGGGGAGAAGCAGACTCCCTGCTGAGCAGGGAGCCTGATGCAGGGTTCAATCCCAGGATGCTGGGATCATGACCTGAGCCATCCAGGCGCCCCAACATCCCTTTTACTGAGAAAGCTTCCCTTGACCCACCAGACTAAATTGTGTCCCTTTTATAGGCTTTTCAAAACACTACAGATCTAATTACTAATCAATGTAAATGTCTCACAAAAACCGATCACAAACCCCAGGAGAGCAGAAACTGTATGCACTTTGTTAAACAACAGATTCCCAAAGCCAAGCAGAGTAACTGGTATTTAGCAGGACCTCCATAAATGTCTGATGAATTAATGAATAAATAAATAAATGAATATCATTTAGCATTTGCTCTTCAGCCCGAATAAATCTGTCTAAAATATGGTGGGATGAATTTCACAGTTGTCTCCAACTATTCCACTATTCTCTTATCATTAACCAAATATCTACACAGAAGATGTTTCAATTAGGTACTGATATAATATTGATCAAAATGAGAGCTCTGGAAAAATAACTCATGTTTGTTCAAAAATCAGGGACAGCCTAAAAAACAATTAACAATGACAATTTACTCTTTCCACTTCCTTTTTAGCTATACAAATTTAGAAAGACTAGCTGTTCTTGGTTTACTAGTTCTTTGCCCAAAATGTCAGGGTGTTCTGATGGTAGTTTTAGTAATACAACCAGCTGACTCCAAGAACCAAATTAACAAGAGCCAAAAATGCACTACCATCATGCTGGAGTTTTTTGTTGTTGTTTAGAAAAATAAAGAAACCAACTTTTATCATACACGTTAAACTTACACAGTGTTCTATGTCAATTATACCTCAATAAAGCTGGGAGTAAAAATGATAATTACGCTCTGAGTTAATGACACTGTATTGTATACTTGAAATCTGCCAAGAGAGTAGGTCTTTTTTTTTTTTTTTTTAAGATTTTATTTATTTACTTGAGAGAGAGACAGTGAGAGAGAGCATGAACGAGGAGAAGGTCAGAGAGAGAAGCAGACTCACCATGGAGCTGGGAGCCCAAGGCGAGACTCAATCCCGGGACTCCAGGATCATGACCTGAGCCGAAGGCAGTCGTCCAACCAACTGAGCCACCCAGGCGTCCCAAGAGAGTAGGTCTTAATGTTCTCACTCGGGTGCCTGGGTGGCTCAGTGGGTTAAGCCTCTGCCTTCGGTTCAGGTCATGATCTCCAGTCCTAGGATGGAGCCCCACATCAGGCTCTCCACTCATCGGGGAGCCTGCTATCCCTCTCTCTCTGCCTGGCTCTTTGCTTGCTTGTGATCCGTCTGTCAAGTAAATAAATAAAATCTTTTTTTTTTTAATTAAAAAAAATAAATAAAATGTTCTCACTGAGGGGAAAAAAAGGAAGAAGAGGAAGAAAATATGTGAGGTGATGGCTGTGTTAAATAATCTTAATGCGGTAGTCATTTTATGTATCAAATCATGATGTACACCTTAAACTCACACAACGGTATTTGTCAATTATATCCCAATAAAGGTAGGGAGGAAAGAAACCAACTGTTAATGCCCTTTTCTTCTAAAAGCCTCAATGTACCTGTTCCATTCTTGCACTGTCCTTAGGTTGCTATGCTGCTGTTGTCACACAACTTAAATGTGGCTGTCTGAATAATAATGCTCATAGCATTTATCAGTTTATATTGAAATGTTAGCCTCAGAGAAATTCAAATAAAAGATGAATTCTTTCCTTTTTATTTAATAGGTAAATTAATTCTAAAATAAGTCAAAGGAATTATACTTCCTTCAAAATCCTCACTGGATCCATACTGATAAAACATAAATAACATAATTCCAGTGCAGCCCAGAAAAAATTAAAAGAGCTAAATTACAGAGTTACAAATTTGTACTACTCTTGGAGCCATCCCAAAGGAAAGGGATTAAGAAAAGAGCCATGGGCACACCTGTGAATGTGTGCCAAAAATAAACTACAGAAATATAATAAAAACTGACTTCCTTGGGTCTAGGGGTTTATCTCTTTCCTTGAAATGTAGAAAAATGAATTTAACAATTTAGCCCCTATGGCCTTTAAGAGGATTTTGTACTTTCTGTACTTGAAAATTGTGCTCAGCATAACTTGTTCTTTTTATGTAGCTTATGCTTGCCAGGGTTGTTTGCCTGGAGCTATTTTGGTTTATGTTTATGTTACTACTTTAATTACATTCAAATGCATTTAATTTAAATGTGTACTCGCAGGACAAATAAGAAATAAATATATATGTCTTGAACCAAAAGACTTTCTCAGTTTTTTAACCATTACATACAATTCTCAAGCATACTTAACTGGTTAACATGAGGTCCTTATGAGAGCCACAAAATTTTAAGTTTCAAAGAGACCTTTCTGATTATCTCATACTATCTCCTCAATTTTCACATAAGGAAATTAAGATCCAAAGAGATAAGGAAGGCTATTTAAGGTTATGCAGCTGATTAACATAGGTAGGAGAGATTCACATTCCCCTGGCTCTCAGCCAAGTGTTCAGTAAGACTTTTTCATTGAATTTTCCAAAATACTTTCAAATAAACATTAAAAAAAATAACACCTTCCTTCAAAGTTACATCTTTGTTGACCTTAAACATCTAAATTTACCTTAAAAATATCCATTTCACTTTCCAGGAGAGTGTAAAAACTATGAAAGAGGCATTTTAATTGAAAGGAACAGTATACATCTGAATTTGTCAGTTTCCTATCCAAGAACCTTGCAAGTTGATACTCAGAGTATACCAATCCCAGGACCAAAAATGGTAGTTCCCATGTAAGAACCTACAACACCAGCTTGAGAATGAAATTTATTTAGATTAAAGTGGCTTAACAAATATAAAACATCTATAGAGAATAACTGCAAAGGCTTTCACCATTCAAAAGTGGGTGTGGTTTTTTTTCCATTCACTAAAAATTTTTAAACTACACAACTTAAGGCTTATTTAAGCTTTCAGATTTCACTACACTATTTTTAAAGCCAATACCTCTGCTCTAACAGTATATCAATTGGTCATTCTGAGCCTTTTGCTCTTATTTCCCTTCAAAGAACTTCTGGCCTAAATGCTTCTTCTTGATGACATAGGTATAAGTTTAAATCAAATTTACAGCTTGATTTTAAGTCCAATGCTCAAAGGAAACTGATTAATAGACAGCTGATTTTCAACTTAAAATTTCTGACATACTCTTAGTGAGCTATCCTGACAGTGACAGACTGGGAACACTACTGAGTTTAGTATTAAAATTTCTGTCCACTCTTCAAATATGATTTTCACTTTGAAGCAAATCTGACTGTGGAGGGAACCAAATGTGCAAAACAAAGCTCATCCAAAAAAAAAAAAAAGGAAGACAGAATACAAGATATTGGTGGGAGAGTATTATGCTAAATTTATTCAAACAAGTCCAGCTGTTTGTAAACAATCTTTTTATGATAACAAATCCGATCTCTAAACACTTCCCTCACCTTTCTCAGTCCCTTCTTGACTATACAGCACCTTAGCCTTGTGGCTATTTTATAATCTTGACTTCCCCTCTTCCTCAGTTCATTCCCAACCCTCAGATTCTGGGAAACAGCAATACCGTCTCCAAAGCCTAATGCTGTCTGAAATATACACAGCCCACTTCAAAGTCTTTGATGTTGACAGCCAAGTATTCAAAACACAAAGTCAAGAGCTTTGGAAGGGGCCTGAGAGAGTCACTAAATTGCACGCTCTCCTAGAGAAACGGGCTCTGAAACGCTTGTTTATCCACTAAGCGTAAAGATCTCCTGTGATCTGAAATAGAAATAAATTCAGCCTAAACAAGAGATTCCTAGAGTCACCAACGAGTCAGAAGTGGAGCCGCGACGAGAGCCGAGGCCTGCTGATTTCCCAGTTTTCCCACAGCATCTGCAGCTCTTAAAGTTAGAAGTTAACTGCGGGGTCACAGAATGTGCGGGATAAAGCAAATATTAGTTAACACATTCCAAATCTCCCTGTTTTACATGGGGAAAGGGGCACAATTCCCTAAATTTTTCTGGTCCCACAGCTGTAGCTTCTGCTTCTGACAGCAGAGGCTGGAGTTGGGACTGTCCGGTCCTCAAAGGCCGGGCTCCCTCCGGGCGGCAGGACCTACGCGTGTAATGGACTGACCGGCTTCCCCCCAAAAAACAGGGGACTTGGGGGAGGGGAGAAGGAGTAACAGGCTGAAACGCCACCCCCACCGAGGCCATCGGCGCCCAGAGCTTTTTGAATCACGACCTCGCCCTTGGCCGGGTAGAGAGAAGCGAACATCCCAGCCGGTCAGCCGAGCCGCGTGAGGCAGACCACCACCGAGGGGCCACGAGCTGCACCCTGCCCTGAGCGGGGCCAAGACGAAGGACAGGGAGGCCGGCGAGGGTACACGCGCTAGTTCCACAGCCCAGCGGGAGAGACGGAGGGCAGGCGAGGGTCCCCCGGCCGCGGATGGCTGGGGGTCCGTCACACACATACTCACTGCCGCGGCTGCGACCAGGAAGCACCAACCAGGAACCAAAACGCGTAGAGGGACGGGGAGGGGCGAGGACAAATGAGGTAAGGAAACAGCGTCCGCGCGGACCCGGGAGGAGGGAAGGCACTTCCGGGGAAAACACAGCTCCCGGGAGTCGTCTTCCGTCCCCGCCCACCCTACGGGCCCTCTGTGCGCGTGCGTAATAACTGTTAACCCTTTTTATTCCCCGCCCCCGACAATCTTTTGGTTTGCCTTCTGTGCTTTGCCCCTTCCCCTTCGTGGCTTCTTTCAAAGATACCTGGGCTGCATCTGTAATGGGTAACATTTTATTTGAACGATTTGCACGCAGGAGATGCTTCTCAGTAGTCAAAACTAGGGGAAAACAGGCACCCTTTCTGTGCCCAGAAAGAAAACTACATTTCCCATGATGCCCCTAAGCTGGTTTCCGGATGGGTTCCGCCTCCTTCTTGCTTGACCTCTGGGGCAGCCGCTTTGTGCCACGTGGCGTAGGAGACAAACTGAGACCAAAGTAGGGTAGAAGTGCTGGGTCTGGTGGCGCGTTTCCCAGCCCGCAGGGGCTCCTCAACCAATGAGAAACCTTTTTGACAGAGCCTGGCATCTAGCGCTAGGTGACCTTAGGCAGGTCCTTTCCACCTCTAGTTTGAAGTTGTATTTAATTCGCATTGGGGTTGATTCTGGCTTTTTCCCAAAATTCGAAGCATTAGATTTAACTCTGTGAACCTTGAAGAGCTGCACCCTTTTTTTTCCCTTTTTTTTTTTTTAAGTAAGCTTAATCTTAACCTGGGTCTTGACTGGGAGATGAGTCACTTGCTCTACCAACCGAGCCAGCCAGGCACCCATGAAGAGCTGCACTCTTGCCAAAGATTGAAGTTAATACTTGCCCTTTGTATGCCTCCAGAGGCTACAAGATTGTGTTACAAGCCTCTGGCTTCAGTTCCTCTTCTTAACGCCTTATTTCAATACTTAGTAGTAATAAACCCATCTGTACAACTTTACATGATGACAAAGCACTTTATCCCTTCATTGATTCTTGGCAATAGTGCTGAAAGATAAGCTTAACATTGTTTCTTCTGCGAATATAGTGGTAAATTTTTTAGTCTCTGGTCTCCCGGACCTGAGTCTGGCTGGGAAAACAAAATACTATTTGGATATAGCCTAAGAGTGTAATCAGAAAATAATTAGAAATTGTAATCAACACTATGGTAACGATGTTACAGAAAAATAATTAGAAATTTTAGTCAACACTATGGTTACAATGTTACAGGTTACAATGAAAAGGTAAGATTGGAGGAACCATTTTACAGAAGAGGAAACATGCTTAGAAATAGATCACAGAGGGGCGCCTGTGTGGCACAGTCAGTTGAGCTTTTGACTCTTGGTTTCAGGTCAGGTTGTGATCTCAGGGTCCCTGATGTTGAGCTCTGTGTGGGGCTCTGAGCTCAGCAGGAGTCTGCTTGACATTCTCCCTCCCACTCCTTCTGCCGCTCCCTCCCCTGCCCTTGTGCACACTCTCTCAAATAAATAAATAAAATCTTAAAAAAAGAAAGAAAGGGGTCAAAGAGATTCCTAAATTGTTTAGGTAATGTGTATGGTGTAGAACAAAAGATATATCTAAAAAAATAATTTGTTAAGCTTTTATCAAGTGCCAGTCTTACTCAATAAGTGCATTATATATAAAACCTTTATCAAATTTTAACATTTTGAGGTTGATTTTTATTTATTTATTTATTTATTTATAAGTAATATATACACCCAACATGGGTTGAAACTCACAAACCAGAGATCAAGAGTCACACACTCTACCTTTTAAGTCAGCCAGGTGACCCTTGAGGTTGATTTTAAATTCCCATTTCACAAAAAAAGGAAACAGATTCAAAGGTTAAGGAACTTGCCCTGGGCCACAAGGTTAGGAAATGCTCCTGATTACTGTACCCAATCATTCTACTATTACTCATGTATTCAACAAATATTTACTACTTTACCATGCTCAAAATGCTTTAGGTACCTCCTTTAGGTTATGTCATAAGATCTGTAGTCCTTTGGATGGCAAAAAGGGCACTTCATGAACTGACTTCTGCCTCCTGAGCAGTTGCCAGAAGACACTATGCTCTCCACATCTGTAACTTTGCAGAAGACATTCTTACTACCTCCCACTTCCCTTCTCTCTGGCTTTCTAACATGCCCCAACTCACCCTTCTGTGCTCAAGCCCTGGGTCTTCAGGAAGACCTTCCAAGTCAGCCAGACAGAACAGGCATTCCTTGACCTGGGCTATCCTACACTTGGGACAAATCTCCATCCAGGCAGTTGTATTGTGTCTGCCTTCCTGTTGTCTCCCAGCTAAATTGTGGACTCCCTGAAGGCAGAAGCCTTGACATTTTTATCTTCGTATCTTTACCAGCTAACGTAGTAGTTGGCAGACAGCAAGCACTCACTAAAGATGTTAAAGAAATGAAGGCAACCTAAGGCCCCATAGGCTCTAGGAAACCAAGTACTAGGTGTGAATCCACCAGCTGTCAGATCAGTGGGGAAACCATGTCATGATCCCAGATAAATGGAATGCAGTGTTGTAGTCCGACATTAAGATGGATATAGGGGTGTCTGGGTGGCTCAGTAGGTTAAGCATCTGCCTTCGGCTCAGATCATAATCTCAGGGTCCTGGGGTGGAGCCCTGCATTGGGATCCCCTGCTCAGCCGGGATCCTCCCCGCCGCCCCCGCCAGCTCGTGCACTTGAACTCTCTCTCTCTCTCTCTCAAATAAATAAATAAAACCTTTTTTAAAAAAAAATATTTTATTTATTTATTTGTTAGAGAGAGAGTCAAAGGGCCAGAGGCAGAGGGAGAGGCAGGCTCCCCACTGAGCAGAGAGCCGATGTGGGACTCGATTGCTCCAGTCTCCTACTGCAGTCATGGGGAAACTGAGGCCAAGAGAGAACAGACATGCCAGGAGTCACGTAGCAGAGGCACAGCTGTGTCTATAATCCAAGTCTCTTGAGTCTCTTCCTGTGCCACACACACAGTCGTTCTGTTTCCACCTCCCACAGTCTCTAGTCCACACTGCTTGAGATCATGAGTAGCACTATGCAAAATACCCTGAAGCCTCTCTCACAGAGAATGTTCTAAAGAGCCCATTTATTTGAGGAAGGAAACACCTGTTTTCCCCCAAGACAATGGCATATTGCATCAACAGTGAGCAGCTGAATTGGGGTGAGGGTCAAGGACAAAGCAGAAATCTGCTACAGAGGGCCAACAAGATGGGGGATGTTCTGTAGCAAGGCCTGGGGGAGTGTCACATATTACTCATCTTTACTCCCCCAAAAGCAGAGGGGGGAGCTACCTCCTTTCTCTTATTCCAGTTAATAGGTAACATCTGGTATCTCTGAGAACTAACCATTTTAACCTCTTATATAATATTTTTTAAAAGATTTTGTTTATTTGGGGACGGCTGGGTGGCTCAGTCAGTTAAGCGGGGCCTTTGGCTCGGGTCATGATCCTAGGGTCCTGGTATGGAGTCCCACATCAGGCTCCTTGCTCAGCGGGGAACCTGCTTCTCTCTCTGCCTCTGCCTGCTTGTGTACTTCTCTCTCTCTCTCTCTCTCTCTCTCTGATAAATAAATAAATAAAATCTTTTTTAAAAATTTATTTATTTGAGAGAGAGAGAGAGTGAGAGAAAGCAGGAGAGGGGAAAGGGTCAGAGGGAGAGGCAGACTCCCTGCCAAGCAGGGAGCCAGATGTGGAACTCGATCCCAGGATTCCAGGATGATGACCTGAGCCAAAAGCAGTTGCTTAACCAACTAAGCCACTCAAGTGCCCTCATTTTGACCTTTAACAGTTGTCTTTAGATGATTATTCATTCACTGAGAGCCTACTATGCAAGAGGCCCTTGCTTTCCACTTCAGGAACACTGTCCTCTCTCCCATCCTCAATCTGCAAGGGAGATGTTAACAGATTTTACTACTATGGAAACTGCAACTTGGTAAGGTCATGTTACTTGCTCTAAATCACACAGCTGGGATTCAAACTCAAGTCTTGTCTGAATCCAAAACCCATGCTCTTTTCTATGCCCAAACCTGCCTTTCAAAACTAAACTGTGTGAGGGTGCAGACTGTGGTGGCCTACTGCTATCTCCATACCCAGCACCTAGCCCAAGGCCAAGCACAGAGTAGGCTCACAAAGAACACTTGTGGAATGAGTGGATTTGTATGGGATGTCTGCTAAACGAAGGCCTGGGTGCAGTGTGAACCATGTTGTGGGACCACAGCAGAGGGAGCAGCTGGAGGCTTAGAAGTGGAGAAAGCCTCCCTCTGCTAAGGGAAAGGCCAAATAAGTGATCAGTTAAAAACAAACAAACAAATAAACAAAAACAAACAAAAAAAACAGCAATCCAGCATTGTAACAGCCAAGAATACTAAGAAGCAATTCATGAAAGAAATCTGAATGGCCACGAACTATGATAAAAGGTGTCTAACATCACTAATGATCAGAAAAATGCAAACAAACTCCTACACAGTAGATTGGTGTACAAATTGGAAAAGCGTTTGAGGGGAGCTATTTGAAGCATCAAAATTGTAAACTAGCTAGGTCTTCAAATGTAGGGACAAAGATTGTGATAGAAAAAATGGAAATAACATAAATATTCATCAGTAGGGAGTACAATAGTTTCTGGCTTTTGCTCCGAGGAGGCAAAGGTGCAACTATTTTCGGTCTTCCCAAAATCGGGTTCATCCAACACCTGCCACCTCCACCATGCCACCTAAGTTTGACCCCAAAGGGATCAAAGTCAAATACCTGAGGTACACTGGTGGGGAAGTTCAAATCACCTCTGCCCTGGCTCTGAAGATTGCCCCAGGGCTGTCTCCAAAAAAGGTTGGTGATGACATCATCAAGGCAGCTAGTGATAGGAAGGGCCTGGAATTACAGTGAAACTGACCATTCAGAGCAGATAGGCCCAGGATGAAGTGGTACCTTCTGCCTCTTCCCTGATTCCTCAAGGAACCACCAGGAGATAGAAAGAAGCAGAAAAACCTTAAGCACAGTGGAAATTACACTTTTGATGAGATTGTCAACATTGCCCAACAGATGCAACACCAATCTTTAGCCAGAGAAATTTCTGAATCCATCAAAGAGATCCTGGGGACTGCTCAGTCTATGGGCTGCAATGTTGATGGCCACACCCTCATGACATCATAAATGACGTCAATAGTGGTACAGTGGAATGCCCAGCTAGTTGAAAACTACAAAGGAAAACATTTCAACAAAGGATCATTTGATGACCAAAAGGGAAAAAAAGGAATAGGGAATAAAATAAATAAGGCTACATCTCTACTACTTTTTAAAAAGTTAGGCTGCTTTTGGGGGCATCTGGGTGGGTTAGTCCATTAAGCGTCTGCCTTCAGCTCAGATTGTGATCCCACAGTCCTATAATCAAGCCCCAAGCCATGTTCCCTGCTCAGAGGGGAGTTTGCTTCCCCCTCCCACACTTCCCTTCTCACACTGCCTCACACACTGTTTCTCTCACACACTCTCTCTCTTTCTCTCTCTCTCAAATAAATAAAATCTTACCCCCCCACAAAAAAACTATGCTGCTTTTTAAAGAATGAGATGGATCTGTATGTACAGACATAGAAAGATATCCAAGACATATGGTTAAGTGAAAAAAATGCAAATTGCACAACAAAATGTGTATTATATACTCATTTTGGTATATTTTTAAAGGATATACATGTGTCTGTATACGGATATGTGTTTATGTAAGTGCACAGAGAAAATACTGGATGTATACCAATCAAAAACAGGTTATTGTCCTCTGGAGGGGAGTAGGGATGGGAGTGATGAAGAGGGACTTTCATTAAAAAAAAAAAAAAAAAAAAAAAGGTGATGTGATTCATTGAGAACAGCATATCACTTCAGCAGTATTCCTACCAAATTTCTTTTTTTAAAGATTTTATTTATTGATTTGATTTGATAGAGAGAGTGAGCAGGAGTGGGGAGAGAGGCAGAGAGAGAGGGAGAAGCAGACTGCCCACTGAGCAGGGAGCCCAGTGCCGGACTCGATCCCAGGACCCTGAGATCATGACCTGAGCTGAAGGCAGACGCTTAACTGACCAAATTTCTTCCGAAAAATTACATAACCTGAATATATTCATGAGGAAACTATCAGACCAACACAAAGCAAGGGATATTCTACAAAATACCTACTTCACTCTTGAAAAATGTCAGCGTCATAAAATACAAAGATGAGGAGTTATTCCATGCCAAACGTGAGTAAAAGAGACGTGGTAGTTAATAAATGCAATGCATGAGCATATCTTTTCCCATAAAAGATGATTTTTTTTAAAGATTTTTTTTTTTGTTTATTTGACAGACAGAGATCACAAGTAGGCAGAAAGGCAGGCAGAGAGAGAGGAAGGGAAGCAGGCTCCCCACTGAGCGGAGAGTCAATGTGGGGCTCTATCCCAGGACCCTGGGAACATGACCTGAGCCAAAGGCAGAGGCTTTAAGCCACTGAGCCACCCAGGTGCCCTTCCCATAAAAGATGTTATTGGGATAATTGGCAAAATCCAAATAGGTTTACATGTGGTGACAGTGCTGTATCAAGGTTATTTTCCTGGTTTTTATATTTATATGACAGTTATGTAAGAGACCGTCCTTGTTTTTTTATGCTACTCACAAGTGAAATACTTGGAGTAAAAGGGCATTGTATCTTGGGGCGCCTGGATGGCTGTCAGTTAAGTGTCTGTCTTCAGCTCAGGCCATGATCCTGGAGTCCTGGGATCAAGTCCTGTGCTAGGCTCCCTGCTCAGTGGGGAGCCTGCTTCTCCCTCTCCCTCTGATCCTCCCCACTTCTCATACTCTATCTACCAGATAAATAAATAAAATCTTTTTATTTAAGATTTTAAAATTTTATTTATTTGACAGAGAGAGAGAGAGTAAAAGAGGGAATACAAGCAGGGGGAGTGGGAGGCAGAAGCAGGTTTCTCGCTGAGCAGGGAGGCTGATGTGGGACTTGATCCCCGGACCCTGGGATCATGACCCTAGCCGAAGGCAGACACTTAACGACTAAGCCACCCAGGTGCCTCAATAAATAAAATCTTAAAATTTTTTTTTCTCTTTTCCTCTAACCCTCCCTCTTTCTAAAAACAAGGGGGCATCATGTCTGAAACTCATTCTCAAGGAGTTAAGGAAAAAATTGTGTTGGGGAAGGGAGAAGAAAAGAGAAAGAGGAGAATGATGACACAAAAGTGGTAAAAAGATACCATTTTGAGAATCTAGGAAAAAGTATATGAGAATTCCTTGTACTAACTTGTCAATTTTTTCAGTCTGAAGCTATGCCAAAATATAAAATTAAAAGGAAAAATACAGAGAGTGAATCAAAATTTGCCAGCTAGAGGGGCCAGAGGAATCTCTGGCAAAGGAACAAGATAAGCAGAGGAAATTGACGAATGTGAGTCTCCTCCTCCTAGAAACCACCAGTGGCTCTGGGTGTCCAGGACGTAGCATAGTGTGGGGAGAAAGGGAGACAGAGGACAGTAGGTTGATGAGCAGCTAAACCCACAAATGGACCCATTTCGCTGCTAATATTAGAAATGAAGATATTAAACCTTCTTTACACCCAGCCTCAAGCCCTGCAAAAAATAACTTGTTTGGCTGCTCAGTCATTTCATTGGTGATTTCTCTTCATACCCAAGGGGAAAAACCCCTAGAATAATGACCAAAGGGGACATCTAGTACAAGGCCCTCATTCTGTAGAAGGGAAAACTAAGGCCCAACGATGAGAAGAAACTTGTAAGTTCCTAACAAAAGTTAGTGTTAACACTGGCTTCCAAGGCACAATCCATCATTCCTTCTGTTCCCCCAAAGTCTAGTAGGTTGAGGCAGGAATAGAGTCTGATAAGTGAAATGAGTGAATGTTGCCCTTTAAAGTTGGGGTGTTCTTCATTTGCCACGAATACAAACTTAATGCCTGTACAATTTTAAAATGTAATTATAGAAACTGTTGTCACTTAAAGCCCATGCGTTGCAGCTGGTAAGTGATAACCAGTTCAGGCTCCTCGTCTGAAGCAGCAATCAAGGTGATTCTCAGGAATTCTCAATGACATTGGTACCCATCTGGATTTGTTGAAAAGTTTAACATCCTTTTTTATTATTCATGATTTTGCAGTTCTTCAAATTGCAAGGTGATGGAGAGAGCACGCAATTTTCACCCAGGCTATGAAATCATTCTTGAAAATTTGGACATTCATATAGATGACTTTTAATTTTTCTTAGAGACTGCTTTTCCTTATAAAATCATGAAATTAAAAATATATATATATATACTATAAATTAAACTATATAAGTGATAATAGTCACATTACAATAAAATCCTAGGATACAGAGCTAGTATTTCAAGAGCTCTATTCTCATTTGTTATTATTCCTAGTTGGAATTGTATTCCTCAAGGCTTAGATCTAAGTGAGTATAAGGACCATTGATCTAAGGACCATTGACTAGCAAAATCACTGAGATTCTAATTTATTTAAGAATCATTAGATTCTATACAAGAAATCTCGAAGCATGTGATCAGTAATGCCTTGAGAAGCTGCACACTCCAAAGACATACCTTTATTTTAAATGTCCGTGAACGCTGAACCCACATATTCTATTGTAGAAAAGGACACACATAATCAGGGACAGACCTTATATAGGTGTCATTCTATAAGGTATCAACTTTCTTCACCTGCTTCCCCCAGACCCCAGCATCATGCCTGCAATTTTTAGTCCAGACATGTCCTTGTAACAACATTAGCATGAATTACTTTATCAGGACTTTGCATTGACAACAGAAAAAAATTGAGAATAATCAAGATCACCCTATCAAATGAATTATATGCAGCTGACAACAGTCAACTTAAGCACAATTATATAAAATAAATTACAGAGTTTATGCTTTGTGTCTCACCCATTAGTGTCCATTGTTTCTCATTAAATTGGTGAAACCATTCACAAGGTGGGGCATAAAAGGACCGTCACTATTCTGATAAGAGTCCACGTCATCTTCTACCTTTGTTCTGGACCTGATATGCTTCTAAGACAGATCCCAGTGTGCATTTGTGCCATGATTTTCTTGTACCAGATCTATGAATTGCAGAAGAGGCTGTCTCCTGATCTGCAATACCTCAAACTTCACACTTTCTGCACAGTCCTCAACAACTAGATTTGCCCGGCCCAACACTCTGCATTCTTGCTTTGCTACTAGACAGATCTATTACAATCCTAGAACCACTGCACATTTTCATCAGAATGTTCAACGCTTCTGTCTCTCGAAAATGGCTTCTTTCCCCTGCTGTGCCGTTGCTCTGGGAACTTACTCTCTAACCTTCTCTCTTCTGTGCCTGTGCTCAGCTGTTGTGGGACAGGGAGAGCTTTTATTGTTTGCCTCAGTTTCCTGGCACAGAGAGGAGTCTATCTACCTGACCAAACGTTACCCCTGAAAAGCCACAGGCTGCTTAGTAGACATGAACTCTGATTTGGCTCAGGTAATGTTATCAAAAGCTCTGGTTTCCTGTCTTCAAAGACCATTTGGACAAACTGTGTGAAATGGGAGTAGGAAAGTAGTGGGCAGAGGTTATTAGGAGCTACACTAGGCAGCAGAGGGTAGAAGGTACATCTCTCTAAGAATAAAAAAATAGATGTAGTCTGCAAGGAGGACCATCGTCAGGTGAGGGCCAATGAAGTAAGCACAGATGCTCAGCACTGAAATGGATCTCATGGGGTACTGGAGCAGGAAGAAGCATCAAAAGTCTGTGTATTTCGGTGGAGGATGAAGGTAGCACTTACAGCCAGTGGTGAATATATGGGCTATTTGATAAATGGTGCTGAAAAACCTGCAAACATGAAGTCAGAGCCCACCTCAACTCATTCAAAAAATAAATTACTGACAAATCACCTAAGAATTAGAAAAAATATTCTAAGTGTAGTACTTTAAGGAGAAAGAAAACACTTAAAAATTATTTTAATATTTTATTTACTTATTTGACAGAAAGAGAGAGACAGAGAGCACAAGCAGGGGGGAGCAGCAGGCAGAGGGAGAAGCAGACTTTCCACTGAGCAGGGAGCCCGATGGGAGACTCGATCCCAGGACCCTGGGATCATGACCTGAGCTGAAGGCAGATGCTTAACCAACTGAGATAACCCCGTGCCCTGAAAACATTTAAAAATTAAAAGACAAACCACAAAGTGGGAGAAAAGATTTCTCTCACATATACTAAATGATATTATCCAAAACATATAAAGAATTCTCACATATCAGTTAAGAAACTAAATGCCACCATAGGAAAAGTGCCAAGGATATGAACAGGTAGTTATAGACAGAGAACTAGAAACAGCTGATTAACACGAGATGATTGATTTTCATAATAATCAGATAAATGGAAACTAAAAGAGAATACAATTTTTTATAAATCAGACTGACACATTTTTTTTTAAAGATTTTATTTAGTTATTTGACAGAGAGAGAGATATCACAAGTAGGCAGAGAGAGAGGGGAAAGCAGGCTCTCCGCCGAGCAGAGAGCCCGACACGGGGCTCAATCCCGGAACTGTGAAATCATGATCTGAGCCGAAGGCAGAGGCCCAACACACTGAGCCACCCAGGCGCCCCCAGACTGACACATTTTAAAAGATTGATAACTTTTATTGTTTCATTTATTCAAATAAATATTTATTGGGTGTCTACCACGTGTCATGTATGGAAAAATTATGAGAAAAAGAGACCTAATCCCTGCTTTATGCCTTTGGGTCAAAAATGAGTCCATACTATTCTTACAAGTAGTATATAGTTGGATCATATTTTTTATCCATTCTGCCAATCTCTGTCTTTTAATTGGTACATTTAATCCATTTTCATTTAAAGTGACTTTTTATTTTGTCATTTTGCTATTTGTCTTCTAGATGTCTGAAATCTTTTTTTGTTTCTGAATTCCTTCAACACTGCCTTCTTTTGTTTTTCTTTTTTTTAAAAAAAGATTTTATTTATTTATTTGACACAGAGAAAGAGATCACAAGTAGGCAGAGAGGCAGGCAGAGAGAGAGGAGGAAGCAGGCTCCCCACTGAGCAGAGAGCCTGATGTGAGCCTCGATTCCAGGACCCCAAGATCATTACCTGAGCCAAAGGCAGAGGCTTAACCCACTGAGCTACCAGGCACCCCAGCCTTTTTTCATTTTTCATTTAATCTAGTGTACCATTTTGATTCCCTATTCATTTCTTTTCTATAAAATTTTAAGTTCTTTTCTCATTGATTACCATGAGGGTTACGATAACACCTAAATTCATACAAATCTAGTTTCAATTGATACCAACTTAGCTTCAATAGCATACCTAATCTGGCTTCTAACAAGTTCTCTCTGACAGCTCTAGGAGAGTACCCTTCCTTGCCTCTTCCTAGCTTCTGAGGTTCTCAGCAATGCTTGGCATTCCATGACCAATAGATCCCTCACTTTAACCTTAACCTCTGTTGTCACATGGCCATGTTTTCCCTTTGTGTCTCTCTCCTCCTGTTATCAGGCCACCAGTCATATTAGATTGGAATAGGAGCCCACCCTATTCCACTACGACTGTATCTATACAACTAAATATACATGAAATAACTCTATTTCCAAATAAGGTCATACTCTGAGATACTGGGTTTAGGACTTCAACATACATTTTTGGGAGACACAATTCAACCTACAATTCTGGGACTGATTCATTGCAGTCCTAGAAGAGAAAGTCATATACGTATATATTCATCAGAACATTTTGTTGCAAGAAAGCAATAAGTGACCAGAAAATAAAGAATCCTGAACTGGAAGTAAAAAAGAGGGGTGTGGTCCCAGGTGTGACATGCTTTTGCTGTGAGAACTTTATCTCTATGTACTTTAATTTCCTTGCCTATAAAATGAGGAGCCAGACTTAATGATTGCAAGGGTAGGTCCCTTTGAGTTCCCAGATTCTAAGATCTTCAGTATCTGGTTTCAGTGCAATAGATTGTTTATAACTAATACTGTGGGCTTTAAATTGTTTAAACTGATTCCTCAGACTGCTTATATTCAAGGTCTGTCTGGGCTCATTTCCAATTACTCTCCCATTGTCCACAAGATAGTTTAGTTTACTATCTAAACTAGTTGAAAATACCTGGAGGATTCACTAGTCACCTTTAGTTTAGTTTACTATCTAAACTAGTTGAAAATACCTGGAGGATTCACTAGTCGTAATTCCAAGTGTCAAATATGAAGACCCCATTTAAAACGCCATAATTAGGGGCGCCTGGGTGGTTCAGTGGGTTAAAGCCTCTGCCTTCTGCTTGGGTCATGATCCCAGCGTCCTGGGATCTAGCCCCGCATTGGGCTCTCTGAGCCATGGAGAGCCTGCTTCCTCCTCTCTCTCCCTGCCTGCCTCTCTGACTACTTGTGATCTCTGTCTGTTCAAATAAATAAATAAAATCTTAAAAAAAAAAAAACCTCTATAATTGGAGCCAGATGTTTCTTCTAAAGCAACTATATTCTTTCATCTAGCCTTGGTGCCAGGAATGCGTCTCAGAGAGATGCAGATAGAAGCATGTGATAGGGGTCACAGGGGGAAGGAAGAGAGCAGGAGGACTGAGGGTTGTGCTGTATGATCTCCCTCATCATCCCACCTGTGAGCTTCCATTCATCCCTGCCCCACTTACCTGCAGCCTGGACAGCTCCAGGACAAGTACCTTGTCTTATTCACCTCTGAGTGCCCCCACACATGTATTAGCCCCAAACCAGGACTGGCTTAGAACTGGTGTTGGAGGAAGGAGTGAAAGGAAGGAAATCAGTCATAAGACAAGGCTCATCACTACTCTACTCTCACCCCATGCCCTCCTCTGGCTCCCTGAACTCAGATCTAAGTACTCTCTTTTATTTTTTATTTTATTTATTTATTTTTTTAAAATATTTTATTTATGTATTTGAGAGAGAGACAAGGAGAGCACAGCTAGGGGGAGGGGCTGAGGGAGAGGGAAAAGGACAAGTAGGCTCCCCACTGAGCATGGAACCCAACGTGGGGCCCAACCCTGGAATCATGACCTAAGCTGAAATAAGATGCTTAACCAACTGAGCCACCCAGGCTCCTCTAGATACTCTCTTTAAACAAAAAATGTAGTAAATGTACATAACATAAAAATGTACTACTTAGCCATTTTTAAGCGTACAGTTCATTGGCATTAAATATATTAACATTATTGTATTAAATATACTAACATCAGCACCATCCATTTCCAGAATATTTTCATCTTTCCAAATGACAACTCTGTACTCATTAAACACTACCTCCCTATTTCCCCCTCCCCCCAGCCCCTGGCAGCCACTACTCTACTTTCTGCCTCTATGAATGAATTTGACTCTTCTAAATGGCCTCATACAAGTGGAATCATACAGTATTCGTATTTTTGTAACTGGCTTAGCATCACGTCTCTCTTAGCGTAATGTCTTCAAGGTTAATCCACATTGCAGCATGTGTCAGAATTAGGAACTAACTCTTCCAGAGAGCCGCAGAGCCCTTCGATTCCCTTCCAGCTCTGGGATCCTCGAGCTCTGTAGGAATACACAGTGGTTTTGGTTCAAGAAGAGCAAGGATTACACGAATCCAGCGCCCTCATTCATTTGCTCATTTAACAGACACCTACTTGCACTCCTGCTAGCTCCCATCCCTGCTCCCAGCTCCTAATACAGAAATATTATGGAGTTCACGAACACGAAGGGTGGAGGATTCATATTTAGCCGAAATAATGAGAAAAGCCTCCAGAAGCGACTCCATAAATCTTGTAAAGAGGAGTAAGTGGCAAAACCAGGACAGGGGAAGAGCATGGTGGGCAGGGGGCTCTGCCAGAGCAGAGGGCTAGAGACAAGCCCCAGCCATGGTGACATTGCACATGAGCTGCCTGACTAGAGCACAGCCTGCTGAGGGTTGGAGGGAGAGGGAGAAAGCACCATGAAAGAATGCTGTGGGGAGCTACAAAGGAAGGAAGAAGCCAGAACTGAAAGACCACGTATGCTACCTAGGGAATCTGGCTTTATTCTCAGGACAAGCAAGACCCAAGGAAGGTTTTAAGAAAGGTAACATGGTCAAAGGCATGCTTTACTCAATCTGTCTGGCAATAGTGTGAGACTAGAGATAAGACACCAGTTAGGAAAGTGTTGCCTTAGACAGGGTGCGGAGTAACACAGTCACGGGGAGGTGGGGCAGGAATGTGCTTGAGCCGGCTCCCACCAGCCCACGAGAGCCAGGTGCAAAATTCAGGAATTTTGCAAGCTGGTTGTTAAACACAGTCATTGTTAAAAATTAAATTATGTAAATTTACAATTAAATAAATTGTATATTTAACATGGAAATAAATACTCAACATTCACTACTTGGTAATTATTACAACATTATCTTTCTGTTACAGCAGTTTGTGTCTATCAGATCTGTACTGTAGAAACCCTAGGTAAGGTACGCTTCTCTTCCCAGCAATGTTCTCAGTGACATCACACTGGCAACTTGAAATTGGCCATTGGGGGAATATTTATACCATGAGAATTAGTAGCTGCTTTAAATCCAGACTTTTTTTTCCCCCTGAGAGCCATTTATTAAACATTTACCAGGACACCTGGCTGACTCAGTCAGTGGAGAGTGCAACTCTTGATCTCGGGGTTGTGAGTTCAAGCCCCACGCTGGGTGTAGAGATTACTTAAAAATAAAATCTTTTTTTTAAAGAATTTATTTATTTATTTGACAGGAGATATCACAAGTAGGCAGAGAGGCAGCAGAGAGAGAGAGGAGAAAGCAGGCTCCCTGCTGAGCACCCACGGAGCCACCCAGGTGCCCCAAAATAAAATCTTAAAAAAAAAAAAAACACAGGGGTGCCTGGGTGGCTCCGTGGTTTAAGCCTCTGCCTTCTGCTCAGGTCATGATCCCGGGGTCCTGGGATCGAGCCCCACATCGGGCTCTCTGTTCAGCAGGGAGCCTGCTTCCTCCTCTCTCTCTGCCTGCCTCTCTGCCTACTTGTGATCTCTGTCAAATAAATAAATAAATAAAATCTTTAAAAAAAAAAAAAAACCACAGTGATTGGTTGAATGTGGAGGAGGGGAAGAGTCATTGGGAAGGGGGTGGAACAATTTATTAAAATAGAGAAACCAGAGGAAGAGCAGATTTTTTTAAGGGAACCACTTTTAAGCTTGTTCATATTGAGTGCCTTTGCACATCCAGGTGCTGAAGTCTGGTAGGCAGCTGGATGTAAAGGAAAGAGCTCAAAAGGAAGAGACCAGCATATGCATGTGTTGTATATTTGGGAATCTACAGTCAAGTGATGACAATGGAAACACCAGATGGAAATGAGCTAATTCAGGGATGATGTGGAGAGTGATAGGACACAACCCTGTAGGTTGGATCCCAAAGTTTAAGAGGCAGACCAAGTAGCCAGCAGCAAAAGATCAAGGGGGAAAGATCAGATACCAAGATAACATGGTAAGAGAAGTAGGAAAAAAAACTGGAAGACAGTGGTGACTTCCAGGGGAGACTCTGAGAGCCAGGATTGATTGTGGGGTCAGAAAACATCAAGTGAAAACTGAAGAGTCCACCAAAAGCAGCAGTAAGAGGTGCCCAGAATCCATCTTCAAAGAAGTCTGGTTGAAGAGGTGGGAACAGGGGCGCCTGAGTGGCTCAGTCCAGTCGGTTAAGCGGCTGCCTTCAGCTCAGGTCATGATCCCAGGGTCCTGGGATTGAGTCCCACATCGGGCTCTCTGCTCAGCGGGGAGCCTGCTTCTCCCTCTCGTCTGCCTGCCTCTCAGCCTACTTGTGCTCTCTCTCTGACAAATAAACAAAATCTTTGGAAAAGAAGAAGAAGAAGGAGAAGAAGGAGAAGGAGAAGAAGAAGGAGAAGGAGAAGG
>NC_081565.1:34473796-34480606 GCF_022355385.1 Mustela nigripes
AGAAGAAGAAGAAGAAGAAGAAGAAGAAGAAGAAGAAGAAGAAGAAGAAGGAACAGAAGCCAGAGTGCTTGGATTTGAGAGGAAGTGGGAGATGGGGTTACAGAAAAACATGTGGCAAGTCTTCAGAGGCATACTAGAAAGGAAGCAACATGAAGATTTGGGGAGGGGCACCTGGCTGGCTCCATTGAACAGCATGTAACTCTTGATCTCAGAGTCTTGAGTTCAAGCCCCACGTTGGATATAGAGTTTACTTGAGAAAGAAAAAGGGGGGGCACCTGGGTGGTAGCTCTGTCAGTTAAGCAGCTGACTTCAGCTCAGGTCATAATCTCAGGGTCCTGGGATTGAGCCCCACATTAGGCTCTGCACTTGGCTGGGAGTCTGCTTGGGAGTCTCTCTCCCTCTTCCCTTGCCCCTCCCCCTGCTTGCCCTGGTGCACACTCTCTGTAAAATAAATAAATAAATCTTAAAAAAAAAAAAGGGATAGGAGAGATCTGAGCTCATTTATGGCTGTGGGAAAGTGAAGAAGAGGTCAGGAAGGCAGGAAAGACTCATTAAGTGACCTTCCAAGAGAGACAGAAAGAACTGGAATTGGCATTTTCTTGCATACTGTGCACACAAATCACCTGCAGATCATGTTAAGATTCAGATACTGATTCTGCACGTCTGAGGTGGGGCTTGAGATTTTCCATTTCTAACATTCTCCTGCTGAAGCCAATGCTTCTGGTCTGTGAACCACACTTTGGGTAGCAGGGGGTCTCAAGTTCGAAATTGTAATTGTGCGTTCTTTTGTCTGTCTCCCTCTGTGGACCCTGAAGCAGAATCCTTCCAGATAATCCCTATTGTCTAATACAGTCCCTGTAATATAAAAGTTTGTTGAATGTATTGACTATGTGAAGATTTGTCCTTGGCATCATCTATAACTATGAAAAAGCAAGGAAAAATACTAAAGGTCCAATAACACAAGAATTGACAAGTAAATTACAGTACAAGTATAGTTGGGAATATTCTCTTTTTTTAAGATTTTGTTTGTTTGAGAGACAGAGAGCAGGGGTGGCTGGTGGCTGCGGGGGAGGGCAGAGAAAGAGAGAGGCAGACTCCCAGCTGAGCACAGAGCCCTACTCTGGACTCAATCCTATGACCCTGAGATCATGACCTGAGCCAAAGTCAAGAGTCAGATACCTAATGGACTGAACCACTCAGATACCCCGATTTTGAAACATTCTTAAGTAATTAAAGTAATCACTGCAAATTCCATATAATAATATAGGGAAATTCCTGGGATAAAATCATAGTAAGTGAGTTTTTACTTATATTTTGATGGCCACTGTGTGAAATCATGCATTTGGACAAGGACAGGAATGGCACAGAAAAAGCAAGTTAGATACATTGGAGCAACAGGATCATGAATGAATTTTTGCATTTAGATTTCTGTCAATGTTGAAAGAATGCAGGCCAAAACAGAACAAAACAAAACCCACTGTTACACATATGAAAGAAAATCAGACATGGATCTTCTGTGGGAAAATCAAAACAGAGAGGAGTAACTTCTACACATGGCAGCTTAGATTTCGGATTACATGTATTTTTTTAAAATATATATATTAACTTTTGGGGCGCCTGGGTGGCTCAGTGGGTTGAAGCCTCTGCCTTCGGCTAAGGTTGTGATTCCAGGGTCCTGGGATCAAGCCCCACATCGGGCTCTCTACTCACTGGGGAGCCTGCTTCCCTCCCTCTCTCTCTGCCTGCCTCTCTGACTGCTTGTGATCTCTGTCTGTCAAATAAATAAAATCTTAAAATATATATAATATATATATATTAACTTTTCTTTGCACATTCTTTAATTCTGACAGCTTTTCTCTTCCTTTGTCCCTCTTTCCTTCCTTTTTTTCTTTTCCTTATGCTTCCCCTCTCCCCTCCCTCTCTTTAAGACATGGCTCCCTTAAGGAATTCCCATTCCCAGTGATATCTCATCAAAGGAACACATGAATAGTTGACATTATGTAATGCTTTGACATTTGGCATTCCCAAGGCATTACCCCACCCCTGATGCAGAATAAGTTGTCAGAGCATGAAATTGGTATTTTTACATATTCTTAATGTACAGATGTCAGTCTGAAAACCATTCACTAGTATTATGATTACATTCTTTGTCTCATTTTCTTTCTATGCCAAGATCTGTTCCTGTGATTTCTTTTCTTTTGGGAGTTTCAAAGAGAGAAGACAAAACTTTAATAATCCAGCTTACTGATTCTGCCAAAAGGTAAAAGTAAACTTTTAAGACTCTCACCATTTCTGGCAATGAGACTTCTGGCACAGGAGCTAAGATGTAACAAGAAGGACCAGATGCAAGCTAGAAATACAATCAGTGGCCCGAGAGCTCATGGTGCCAGATTCTTCCGTTGTGTTCCAAATCTGATCTGCTTGAGGTTTACAAGTTTGTTATTCTGTGTTAAACATGGAAATGAATGGCCCAGGTTTATGGGAGAAACAGCGTGTCTAAAAATAATCCCCTTGTAGAAAACACACAAGATAAGTACCGGAAGAGGTTTAGAGACACTCCTATCCATCTTCCTACATACGCCCCTCTAGGATCCCTAACAGATGGGATCTGTTTGAACACCTTCAGGGATGGCCATATCATGACCTCATGAAGCAACACATTTCATATTTGGATGTTTGGCAAATACTGTTCAGCATCCTTTCCTCTTTCCAGAACAGCACCAGCTTCCTTTGGGGAAGTGCTACTTCTTTACTGCATGTGGTTCTGACAGGACAAAGAGGTGGTGTGCTGCTTCTCCCCTTCTGGCTTTGACTGCTTCCCTCTCATCTTTGACTTTCCTCTCCAAGCTAGGATATGGGCAGCCTCTAGCCCCAGGTGCTGGTCAGAAGTCTGTTGACCCTCCCTGTCAAATCAGGGCATTTGATGACTTTTCATGGCTCTTCAGGGACTGAAGGCAACCTTTGTGTTTCCCTCACCTTCCATTTCCCCTTAGGGCCTTTAAACCATAAAACCTTCAATCATGCCTTGCATTTTTTTTTTTAAGATTTTATTTATTTGTCAGAGAGAGAGAGAGAGAGAGAGAGAACAGGAAGACAGAATGGCAGGCAGAGGCAGAGGGAGAAGCAGGCTCGCCGCTGAGCAAGGAGCCTGATGTGGGACTCGATCCCAGGACGCCAGGATCATGACCCGAGCTGAAGGCAGCCGCTTAACCAACTGAGCCACCCAGGCATCCCCAAGCCTTGCATTTTGAGGTCTCTGGTCCTAAGCAGCCTGGCGCTCTCCACCGAATGTGTTCTAGAGCAGACACCATGTCCTCAAGAGAGAGGATCTACCCTGCCACTTGGGACCTAGAACAGAATATCTGAAGACAACTGTTCACTATTCTTCAACAGCAGCCCAAGTGACCACAAATCCACTAAAATGTGGACACCTTCCCAGTGATCCAGAGAATAGCCACCTGGGATGACCATTTACTGTGTGCTGGGCAGTCTGCCAGACCCTTATTTGCTTGTTCATTTTTCATCATTACAACACACCCTGCAGAGTGGGCATGGTTGTCTGCATATTTCAGACAAGGAAACAGACCTAGAGAAGTCAAGCAGCTTGCTCCAGTTCACCCAGGTAAAGGGTGAGACTTACACGGGTTTGAGGAGCCATCCCTCACTCCTGTCCCTTTTCCACTACTACATATGTTTCAGAAACCAGAGAGAGAGAGAGAGAGAACCCTTCCCAGTTGCAGAGCCCTGGTATGTTCTGCTGGTTGTCAATGCAAGAGGCTCTGGGTAGCGTAACTGACATTTTAAGTGGGCATAGATCTCTGTGACAAGAAGATCTCAAATGATGGATGAGTGGGGAGATTCCCACTTTAAAAGTGTGAAGCCAAAATCATGGGCTTTGATTTACAGAGCACCCCTACTTCAGGACGTGTTGAGGAATCCTCTCAACCAGTGAGGAACCCCTAGAGAGGGAAAAGGTTTACCCAAGACTGCACAACAGATTAGAGGTTGAGTCTAGAGTGGGTCCAGGATTTTGACTACTGACAGGGGGCTATCTTCTTTGAGTTGAAAGGAGATGGGTGGCTCATCAGTTAAGTATCCAACTCTTGATCTCAGCTCAGGTCTTGATCTCAGGATTGTGAGTTCAAGCTCTACATTGGGATCCATGCTGGTCATGGAGCCTACTTGAAAAAAAAGGGGGGGGGCAGTGCCTGGGTCCTGGGTGGCTCAGTTGGTTAAGCATCCAACTCTTGGTTTCAGCTCAGGGCATGATCTCAGGGTTGTGGGATCAGGCCCTCATCCAGCTCCATATTCAGTGTGGAGTCATCTTGAGATTCTCTTTCCTTTACCCTCTGCCCCTCCCCCACACTCTCACTGTCTCTCCCCCCCCAAAATAAATAAATAAATCTTAAAAAAAAAAAAAAAAAGAAATAGAAGTCAGGAGACTTGGGCTCCAGCCCCAAATTTGTCAGCAAAATGTTTGAGCATCTGGGCTCCAAAGCTATATTACTAAGTTTGAATCCCCTCTCTACCTCTTACTAGCTGCTCAGCCATGGGCAAGTTACATAGCATTAGTGTGCTTCATCTCCCCACCTGTCAAGAAGAACATATATTTAGAATAGTGCTGGGAGGGGTGGCTCAGTCTCTAAGCATCTGACTTGATCTTACCTCTGGTCTTGATCTCAGGGTTGGTATATTAGAAACAAAATTTCTAAATGAGCCTTAAAATCAAAACCAAGAAAAATATCTTTAATCTAGATACGTTATTGCCATATATATACAATTATTATATGTATGAATCCTTTAACAAAATGAATGGGAAGTCCAGATGTGTTAAGAAGCTTGGATACAGGGGTGCCTGGGTGGCTCAGTGGGTTAAGCTTCTGCCTTCAGCTCAGGTCATGATCTCACAGTCCTGGGATCGAGTCCCACATCAGGCTCTCTGCTCAGCAGGGAGCCTGCTTCCCTTTCTCTCTCTCTCTCTGCCTGCCTCTCTGCCTAATTGTGATCTCTCTCTGTCAAATAAATAAATAAAATCTTAAAAAAAAAAGAAGCTTGGATACATTTTGAAAATTATTCTGTTAAATGAAGTAGCTGTTTTAAAACATAAAATTTCGTTCAACACTATTGCTTGGGGCTTGAACTCACAACCCTGAGATGAAGAGTCACATGCTCTACTGACCAAACCAGCCAGTGCCCCTGGGCAACAAGACTCTCAAGGGAGCCTGGCTGGACATGTGTGTAAGGGTGGGATGGGGAGAGGACAGGAAGTGTCATATCAGCATCTGAAACTGATGTTGCGTGAAGTGACTGATGTTATCCAGGATTCAGCCCCTCTCCTTTCAATTCTTTTTTCTTTTCTTTTCTTTCCTTTTTTTTTTTTTTTAAGACTTTATTTACTTATTTGACAGAGAGAGAGCAATGACAAGTTGGCAGAGAGAGGGAGAAGCAGACTCTCCGCTGAGCAGAGAGCCCGATGTGGGGCTCAATCCCAGGACCCTGAGATCATGACCTGAGCCAAAGGCAGAGACTTAACCCACTGAGACACCCAGGTGTCTTATTATTTACTTATTTAGAGAGAGAGAGTGTGTGAGAGGGGAGGGGGCAAAGGGGGAAGGAAGGGGAGAGGGAGAGGGAGGGAACCTCAAGCAGACTCCACACTGAATATGGAGCTGGATGAGCGCTCAATCCCACAACCCTGAGCCAAAATCAACAGTCCAATGATTAACCGACTGAGCCACCCAGATGCCCCTCCTGACTTCATTTCAATGCTTATTCCATGGTCAAATCCATATATGTATGTGTTTGCACACTCACACTTCCTAAATCTCCCTTTCAGGAATCTGAATATAAGTAAAGGGCACCCCAAATCCCCTTTTCAACCAAGAGTTGTTAGAACTGGAATCCTTTGGGCACCTGGGTGGCTCAGTCGGTTAAGTATCTGCCTTTGGCTCAGGTCATGATCTCAGGGTCCTGGGATCAACTCCCGCCTTGGGCTCTGTGCTCAGTAGGGAGTTTGCATCTCCCTCTCCATCTACCTCTGTGTTCTCTCCCTCTTTGTCTCAAATAAATAAATACAATATTTTTTAAAAAGGAAAAAAGAATTGGAATCCTATATGGCATTCCTGTGTTAGGCAGTGGGGATGCAAAAACAAGTAAGAAGTCATTCCTACTCTAAATGAGGAGCTCACGGTCCAGTGGAGTTGGAGAGAGCATGATTCAGAGTAGTCCTCCTGAGGGAGGTGACACTGAGCAGTTTTTCTGGAAGGAATGGAGCTGGAAGAGCAAGTTGGAGGAAGGGAACGGCAAGTACAAGCCACACTGATGTGAGCGAGGTTGGCTCAGTTGCGTAAAGGCAAAGCCTGTGGTATGGTGTGTCACAGAGAGGTCCAGAGGGAAAGAGAGAGAACTGATAGCTGAGCAGAGCCCAGGCTACGAAGGACCTTGAATATCACACTGAGGGGTTTATACCTTCCCCGGAAGGACCAGAGAGCCACAGAAAAGTTTCAAGTCACATTTTGCTTTTCATCATTTTAAGCCCACAGCACCAACTTTGTTTTTTCCAGCACCAAAGAACTATGTATTTTATATATTTATATATATATATACATATATATATATAAAAGATTTTATTTATTTATTTGAGAGAGAGACAGTGAGAGAGAGAGCATGAGCATGAGCGAGGAGAAGGTCAGAGAGAGAAGCAAACTGCCCATGGAGCTGGGACCCCAAAGCGGAACTCGATCCTGGGACTCCGGGATCATGACCTGAGCCGAAGGCAGTCCTCCAACCAACTGAGCCACCCAGGCATCC
>NC_081565.1:34481006-34523235 GCF_022355385.1 Mustela nigripes
TCCACACTGTTACTTTGTCACTGTGTATATTCAGACCCTCACAGGTGTGGCAGGATGGGTCCTGGTACTGATTTATGTGCACAAGCCCCCAGCCTGCCGCCACCAGCTGCGGACAATACCATCATTTTACCTGAGAAGAAATGGCAGCTCAGATCAGTGGACTTGCTAGGGGAGGTACATGGGGTGGGGGTGATGGAGGACAGGAGGGCAGCGTGACTGTTGACCACATGTTGGAATGTTTGCCAAGGGGTGGGAAAAAAAGGAAAGGTAATTGGGCAGCTCTGAAGCTAAAAATCTGTAAAAAATTTTTTCAAATTCCCAAGTCACTTTTTCCTAAGACTAAAAGAGCCTTTCTCTAAGACAGTCTAGATTGCCTCTTGAGAACAAAATTGAACAGTAACTGTCTTGAACTCCCTCCATTTTTTCTTCTTTTGTTATGAAATATAGTACAGATGCTGAAAAATGCATCAAGGACATATCATTTAATGAGTGATTAAAAGTGAACCCTGGCAATTCCCACTCCAGGCAGGAAACAGAGTATAATGGTCAGTGAAAGAGGCCAGACACAGAAAATGCATCCAGTATGATCCCACTCACATGAAGTTAGAAAACAGACAAACTCGATGTTTGGGCAAAGTAACCAAACTTTTTGCTCACTGCCACACAGTGTATAGACCTGGCAAGCTTTCTTCCTCTTTCACCTCCCTGAGCAAGGAACCCACCCACTGAGGACCAAGAGGCACAGAGATATTGAGTGTTATAGCTGGAAGATACCTCATGTGACTTGTATTCATTCATTCATTCATTCATTCATTCATTCATCACTTAGGTTCTCTGGGGTCTTACTATGTAGGTGCCTCTGGGCTGGGAATGGCGGGAGGGCGTATAGCGTGGAATTACCTTGCACAAAACTACCCTAGGATCAAGGAAAACTGGAATGAGCTGAGTTGAAACAGGGGGAAGCACTATGGCTCTTGGAAGTGTCTGGCTATCAGCCAGGACGTACCCTCATGCTCCTCTGATAAAGAGCCAGCCAGCTGGAGCAGGACCAGGAGAAACCTTCACCTCAGAAAGAATGAGTAGGTCATTGCAGATGACCACAACCAAACCTTCCTGCCAGACTCTGTTTTCAAAGGTCAAGTACGGGGCTGTTTATGCACAAATGGGTGAATGCCAAAGGGGGTCAGAAATTAGGCTTCAGAATGTCAAAGAAGGATCCAATGCCCTAGTTCAGTGAATGAAGAGAATGAGGTGCAGTGAGGTGAATTTTCCACACGTCATCCGGCTGGCTTGATCCACTGGTCAGGACTAAAATCCAAATGCCTGCCTCCCCAAACAGTTCGTTTCCTCAGCCCAGATGAGAGCAACAGTATTTTTCAGGATGAATTTTTATAATTATGGGTTTTCATGGTCATGGAATCATGAAGAGGAGAATGTAAGAGCTGGGAAAGATCTTAGTGCTAATCTCCCCAGTCCAGTGGATCCAAACTAAGCTGGTCATCAAATCACCTGAGGAACTTATTTTTTAAAAATACAGATTCTGGGGATGCCTGGGTGGCTCAGCTGGCTAAGCATCTGCCTTCATCTCAGGTCATGACCCTGGGGTCCTGGGACTGAGCCCCATACTGAGCTCCTTGCTCATCGGGGAGCTTACTTCTCCCTTTGCCTGCTGTTCCCCCTGTTTATGCTCTCTCTCCCTCTGTCTCTGATGAATAAATGAATAAAATCTTTTTAAAAATTACAGATTCAGGGGCGCCTGGGTGGCTCAGTGGGTTAAAGCCTCTGCCTTCGGCTCGGGGCGTGATCCCAGGATCCTGGAATAGAGCCCGCATCGGGCTCTCTGCTCATGGGGGAGCCTGCTCCCCCCCCCCTCTCTGCTTGCCTCTCTGCCTACTTGTGATCTCTGTCTGTCAAATAAATAAATAAAATTCTTTTAAAAAAAATTACAGGGGTGCCTGGGTGGCTCAGTGGGTTAAGCCTCTGCCCTCAGCTCAGGTCATGATTCCAGGGTCCTGGGATCGAGCCCCGCATCAGACTCTCTGCTCAGCAGGGAGCCTGCTTCCTCCTCTCTCTCTGCCTGCCTCTCTGCCTACTTGTGATTTCTCTCTCTGTCAAATAAATAAATAAAATCTTTTAAAAAAGAAAATTACAGATTCTGGGACCCCAGTCCACAGAGATTGGGATTTAGTAAGACTGGAATTTAGGAAGACCTTGGCCTTCTGTATATTTTTTTAGCCCCCTGTTGATTCTGACGATGAGCAGGTGGGACATTCACAAGCCTAGAGAACTCTCCTCAGTTGACAGAGGAAGGAACTGAGGCCCAGATTAAGGAAGGCAGAGTACCTGTGCTAGGTGACACCTTGTTTCATCCTACAGTCTTCAATTATCCAGGAGAGAACGGAGTCACACTGTGTAACTAGGGGCCTTGATATATTAATAATGTTTCCCCCCAACATTGCTTTTGTGGTTAACACATTGTATTTTTTGAAGCAGCTTAAAAGATTCCTCGCCACGCGGCAAGGCACTCGGCTTTGTGCAATGTTTACAATGACTTTGTTGTTCATTAAACAAATTTACCCAGACTAACCCAACATGAAAAAAATCATCTTGTTTACAGAGAGATCCTGACAAAAATACGTGTAGCAAAGACAGACAAACACACATAAACCTGGATTGCCGAGTGGGACATGATTTGCTGCCACATCCAATTTTTCTCATTAGAACTTGTTTTATTTGAACATGACTCAGTACCCCGTGTAAATGCAAGGCTGTTAATCTTATTACTATATGGAAAACAAATTAATTAGTATGCATGCTATTGGAGATGAGTTGTAAGGTCGGTGTTGGAAAGATTAGGAAAATACACTCATTACTCCAAATGATATCTGATATACACGTCTGACTTCCACTTCAAGATCGGTTCCATTATATGGGCAACAAATATAGCTAATAAAAATCAAGCTTTTGTGCTCAGCATCTAAATGCTGAGGTTGGTCAGAACATGCATACCGGCCTTCTTTGTTTTAAAACAAAGGTCAGTGAGATGAATGACTCCCTGTCTCGCTCCCTCTGCCCAGACTCACATACAGCACACATGCCCCTTCTCACCTCCTAGCTCCCACTCCAAGCCAAACCCAGCAGAGTGACCTTCTTTTTCTTCTACATGGTCCCCGCACTGCAGACACTCCTCCCTGAACACTTTCTACTTTTTTACAGTGATCATCCAGAGCACACCTCTTTTTCCCAGGGGACTCTGCCTCTTGAGGGTGGAGACTTGATTCCAGTGGGAGATTCAAATGCATCTTGATCAGAATACCAGGCTACAGGGGGGAAAAATACAAAGAATAAGGAAGCTCTTTATGTCTCAATGGGGAACAATCACCAAGATATATTAAGTGTACACATATGGAGTATGTGTGTGGAAGTGTGATGGCAGCATTGATTACCAGATTACCAGAGAGGGAACACTAGGTAGTTGAGGGACAGAGATAGGAAGAGACTTTTCCTCAGGTTCCTTTTGTACCTTTTGAATTTGAGCCATGTGTATATATTACCAAGTCAAATAAATAAATAAGACTCATATTAAATTTAAAAATAAAATCTAGTGGGCAGTGCCTGGGTGGCTCAGTGGGTTAAGCCTTTGCCTTTGGCTCAGGTCATTATCCCAACATCCTGGGGAGCCTGCTTCCCCCCACCTCCGCCTGCCTCTCTTCCTACATGTGATCCCTGTCAAATAAATAAATAAAATCTTTAAAAAAAAAAATCTAGTGGAAAGGAAATATTTGCTCCAAAGTAACCTCAAAACACCAGAACAAATAAATAAGAGCAAATGTCATTTGGGGTGTTAAGGGCTTCAGGAAGTTCTTTAATAAATAACCCTCTTTAGGGGTGCCTGGATGGCTCCGTGGGTTGAGTGTCCGAGTCTTGATTTTGGCTTGCATCATGATCTCAGGGTGGTAGAATCAAGCCCTGCAAGGGGCTCCATGCTCAGCGCAGAGTCTGCTTGTCCCTCTCCCTCTGCTTCCCTGTCCCCAACTCTTTATTTCTCTCAAATAAATAGAATCCTTTAAAAAAAATTAGCTTGTTGGTGCACGTGGGTGTCTCAGTCTGCCTTCGGCTCAGATCACGGTCTCAGGGTCCTGGGATCGAGCCCTACATGGGGCTCACTGCTCAGCGGGGAGCCTGCTTTCCCCCTCTGTCTCTGCCTGCTGCTCTGCCTACTTGTGATCTTTCTCTTTCTGTGTCAAATAAATAAATAAATAAAATCTTTAAAAAAAAAATAGTCTGTTTAATTTTAACTCTGTGTTACCAGACTTGTATCACCAGAGAGCTCAAAAAGAAACACAAAGTATCCAGTGTTTCCCAAATGGTGTTGACTCTGAAATCCTTTTTAACATATTCAGTTTTTAGTATCTCACAAAACACAAGTGATCCACTAGTGTGCTCTAGGCAACATTTTACTTTTATTTTTTTAAGATTTTATTTGTAACTAATTTTTACACCCAACATGAGGCTCAAACTCACAACCCTGAAATCAAGGGTCACATGCTGTACCTACCACCCAGTCAGGTGCCCCTCTAGGTAACATTTTAAATTAAGGTGTAGAAAAGAAAGTGGACACTGACTCTATTGTCAACTCTGTGAATGGTCCTGAACAAGTCCTTTCTCTTCTCTGGGCCTCGCCAGTTTCCCCACTCTAAAATGAATCCACTGTGGGGTACTTGGGTGTCTCAGTTGCTAAGCGTCTGTCTTTGGCTCAGGTCATGATCCCAGGGTCCTGGGGTAGAGCCCTGCCTGCATCAGGCTCCCTGCTGGCCAGGAAGCCTGTTTGTCCCTCTCCCACTCCCCTGGCTAGTGTGCCCTCTCTCTCTCTGTCTTTCTCACTCTGTTAATTAAAAATAAATTTTAAAATAAAATAAAATAAAATAATGGGGCGCCTGGGTGGCTCAGTGGGTTGGGGCCTCTGCCTTTGGCTCGGGTCATGATCCCGGGGTTCTGGGATCAAGCCCCGCATCGGGCTCTCTGCTCGGCAGGGAGCCTGCTTCCTCCTCTCTCTCTCTCTCTGCCTGCCTCTCCGCCTACTTGTGATTTCTGTCTGTCAAATAAATAAATAAAATCTTTAAAAAAAATAAAATGAATCACTGTACAAGATCATTTCTAACTTTCCTTCTAGCTCAGAAGTTCAAAGACTCCTTGGCAACAGTATGTCAAAGATCTCCTCCAAAGCAAACCTAGGCTTTGAGTAGCAATTGGAGGCAAGGAGGTTTATAATGTTTGCTAAAAGAACTTACAAATGTACCTGGTGGGAATGTATTTTCCCAGCTTCTTCCCAAATCTCGGGGATAGCAAAAGCTAAGCAAAATGAAACAAAAAGAACCCCTGGCAAATATTCCAGGAGGTTATAAGAAACCAGTGCAATCATCTTTTGTTCATCGTGGCTACTGATATTGCCAGACTCAACACTTCCATTTTTCTCTGTGCCTCCTTGGCAAACCCATGAATCGAGACTCTGTTTCCTTGGCTATAAAGTGGGTATAGTTATTGCTTTGCTGCTTTCCTCAAATTCTTGGTATAGACATTTAATTTATGACACTAACAAAGTTAAGAGAATAGAGAGGCAATGACAGGTTTGTCAAACCATTTATTTGATGAGGAAGAATGTTGCTTATCAAGTTATCTTTTATTTTTCAGAAGATTTTCCTTGGTTGGGGCAAGACTGTGGTATGAAAGCATCATACTCATCCATTACTGGAGGCAAAATAAATTTATAAAATGTTTTCACAAGGTGATTTGTCCATATATTTCAAGAACTGGTCAAGTTCTGAACCGAAAATCTAGATCTGGAGATTATAGGAAATAACAAAAAAAAAGAGAGAGAGAGAAAGTGAGAGGTATGAAAATGTGTACTTTGAGATTATCTGTGATAGTGAAAAATTGAGTCTTTCTAAATACATAATACTAGAGAATGATATATCTATTTAAAAATGTATTAAGCAGGGTGCCTGGGTGGATCAGTGGGTTAAAGCCTCTGCCTTCGGCTCAGGTCATGATTCCGGCGTCCTGGGATCCAGCCCCACATTGGGCTCTCTGCTCAGGGAGAGCTTTCCTCTCTCATTCTCTGCCTGCCTCTCTGCCTACTTGTGATCTCTGTCTGTCAAATAAATAAATAAAATCTTTTAAAAAAATGTATTAAGCAGTCATTAAAATAATTATTAAAACATTTCTTTAAAAATAATTATAAAGACCATGCGGCATTATAATCATAAACTGTTAAGTGAGAAATGTGTGAATACAAGCTGTAATTGAGCTAACAAATTACCTATGTAAATTTTGCTAGCATGTAAATAAGGGCAGAAAAGGAATGCTGAACAGTTCATTTGTTAGGATGGTAGGATTACGGATAATTTTCTCCCCTTTTTAATTTCCTTTATTGTTATAACAGTGTAAACTGAAAAAAAGTCTGGAAAAAAATACAATGAAAGCAACAGATAGGTACATTTTGTCATATCCTTTGTAAATCCTTTCATTGAAGAAAGGGATTAAATGTGGTTTACCATAGAAAATGATTAAAAAAAAAAACACACATATTGCATTTCTTCTAGACTCTTCTACCCTTCTGAGAATAAGTTAAAATTTAAACACCAGAGCTGGTTTTTTGTTTTTTTTTTTTTAAATCCAGGATTATCTCATCATTCTATTTAAAACATATAAAGAAAGAAAATACACTCTTTTTTCTTTTGGATGAAAATTTTCCTCAGCCAAGTTCCATATATCTGTTCTTCTCTGTCAGTAGAGCTTGGGTCCTTACTCCTACATTGTGCAATTCCCAGCCTGAAGGTCCTCCATTTGGTTGTACAGACCAAATGGAGAAGGTCCATTCGCATTGAAGGAATCCCAACTGCTCCTGCTTTGAGAAATGAGCATACTAATTTCTGCCCAGGCTATAATCTGGATCCGTTGTCAGGATCCCCTGAGATAATGTGTGTAGGGTGACAAAGAATTGCTCTGTAAATCCTTCAGAATTGCATACAGTTGGATCTTTTTCCTTTGGGAGTCAGTGCAACATAATGGAGGACACACAGGGGTAGAGTCTGGGTCAGATAGGGGCTGGAGGAAGACTGGGTTTTGGGGAAGTGGTATAATGTTAACTATTAAGAAATTTGTAAAGTCAGAACAGGCTTTCAAATTCCAGCTCTTCCATCTCTTAACTGGGTGATCCTGGGCAAGTTTCTGTGCCCTAACTCATGGTGATAATGTTGTAAACCGTGATACACAGGAAATAGTGAGCACTCAGGAAACGTCAGGTACTCTCATCAGTACTCCTTTCCCCAGTAACTCACTGTGGCACCTCCGGCCAGTCCATTTCCTTCTCTGGGCCTTAGTATATCCATCTGTCAAATGGGACAAGGGCTTGGATTCAGTGGCTTTTCAGGGCTGGTTTAGCATAAGCAGGCCAAGCTTGTGGTTTCAGAGTGGTGGTTGTACCAAGGTCCCTTTAAAGATAAATATACAGGGACGCCTGGGTGGCTCAGTTGGTTAAGCGGCTGACTCTTGATTTCTGCTCATGTCATGATCTCAGGGTCATGAGATCGAACCCTCAAGCCCCTGTGTCCAGCTCTATGCTAGGTGTGGAGCCTGCTTTTGATTCTCTCTCTCCCTCTGCCCACCCCCTCCCTCTCTCTCTCTCTCAAAAAAAAAGATAAATTTACATAAGAATCTATAGCCAGTAAGGAAGTAGTCATAGGAATGGGTTTTCAGAAATCTTCTGCAGATGGGGCTCTCAGTCTCATAATCCTGCTTCTGTGTTGGTGTTTTTTTTTTTTTTTTTAGATTTTTAAGAAGTCATCTTTGCATCCAACCTGGGGCTTGAACTTACAACCCCAGGTTTAGAAGTTGCATGCTCCACCAACTAAGTCAACCAGGCACTCTCTGCTTTACTCCTGAATGTGCTTCCCTCAGCTGATATTACCAAACCACTCTGCCTGGCTGGGATTATTCCTCCAACGACATAGAGGGGATGTTGAATCTCCCCTACCACTGTTTGAACAGATAGTTTCACAGGAACCTTAACTAGGTTACTTTATTCTTTTTTGAAGGCAATGACCCCCAGAAGGCAGAACTACGACCAATGGACAGAAGTTACATGAAAGCTGATGTGCACTCCATGAGGGAAAGGAATTCCTGGCAGCCATTCCACAGTGAAAGGAGCTAGTGAGCTCACTGTCCCTGGAGGTATTCAATCTCAGGCTGAGTGTTTACAGGAATGCTGTAGAAAGACCTGCCTGGATACAGTTCATACAATTTAATGAGGTCCTCTATTAATGCTGGTTTAGCATAAGCAGGCCAAGTGACCATGCTGTTAATGAACTATTTACAGATTTAACTAGCAATACATTAATTGATAAACTATTGGTTGTACCATGTTAGAGATCTGGTCTGTTCTAATTTCTCTCAGAAGAGAATGACCACTGAAAGACTCCTGAGAGTAGGGCTTTGTGAAGAATCTGACAGAACACAGAACTTATGACTCATCTTCCTGCGCCTTCTTTCCCAGAGTGAAATTCTTTCTATAATATACAAGATGTGTGTGTGTGTGTGTGTGTGTGTGTGCATAGCAGAGTTCACCTCATTAATGCCCTATTGACTGCAATTATGTCTTTTCATTTTCCCTCTAGGATCTGAGGCTTTCTTCCCCATCCAGCTCTGTCCAGCTGTATGTTTCCCCAGCAATTCTAGATCCGACATTGTTTTTTCAGAAATTTAGCAGCAATATCATAACAGCTGTTAACCTATGGCTCTTGGATGTGCTTCAGTTGAATTTTGTTGTTCTTTGCTTCCTCTCTTACAGTGCTGGCAAAGGATACTCTGAAAAAACCCATAAATTTTGTAGCGTGATTTCTGTCGAACTCCTCCTATACAAACATTCACTCACAACTCCTGTCAAATGCTGGGCCATCAGCTCCTCTACCAAAGGAGAAATATATTTAGTCAACCAAACAAGATTTTTTCTTTTTCTCTCTCTCTTTTCCTCCTTCCTTCCTCTTTTTTCTTTCTTTTTTTTTTTTTTTTTTGAGAGAGAAGAAGGGGTGTGGGTGAGGGAGAGGGAGAGAGAGAGAATCTCAAGCAGACTCCCCGCTGAGTGCCAAGCCAGATGTGGGACTTGGTCTCACAACCCTGAGGTCATGAACTGAGTGGAAATCAAGAGTTGATCACTACCCGCTGAGCCACCCAGGCGCCTCCAAACAAGATTTTCTTTTAACAGCATTGGGGGATATAAACCCATCCTAACAATATTTCATGAGGTAATAACCTAGTTATTCTATCATTGGATCCTCACAACAGCCCATAGATGTAGGCTGAGTGGATGCCAATTAATCTCCCCAACATACAGGTTAGCAAACTGGGGTGGAGGGCAGAGAGGTGACATCATACAGCAAGGATGTGGTAAAATGGGAGTTAGAGTTGCGGGCTGCAGAGGCCCATCCAGAGAGGATCTCCTTTTTACCACATTTATTCATTCATCAGACTCTCAGATGAGCATCTTTTATGTGCAAGTCCTGTGTTGTTCTGGGGTTTTAGAGATAGACAAGATACTGTCCCTGCTCTCATGAGAGAAAGGCAAGAGGACAAATTGCTATCATAGTGTGACAAAGGCATTCACAGAGTTGGCAGACCCAAAGGGACACCAATATGGTCACTGACAGAGTAACTCTAGGCATAACACAGACACGAAACCTCACAGAAACAAGCAATAGTGATGTCTCCTCAGCCAGAGAGGCTTAGCAAGAAAGATCTTGCAAATTTCTTTTTTTTTTTTAAGATTTTATTTATTTACTTGACAGAGAGAGATCACAAGTAGGTAGAGAGGCAGGCAGAGAGAGAGGAGGAAGCAGGACCCCTGCCGAGCAGAGAGCCCAATGCGGGACTCGATCCCAGGACCCCGAGATCATGACCCAAGCCGAAGGCAGTGGCTTAACCCACTAAGCCACCCAGGGACCCGAGATCTTGCAAATTTCTGAGGAACTTGATATGTTTCCCTGGTATCACCTGGGAATGGTGGGTGAGTGGGCTAGAGTTTAAGGTTGCTCTAATGCAGGGGTGTGTGGGTAACTCGGCTGGTTAAACATCCGACTCTGATCTCACCTCAGGTCTTGATCTCAAGGTTATGAGTTCAAGTTCTAGATTGGGCTCCATGTGTTGGGCTGCAAGCCAGTCATGGAGCCTATTTAAAAAAAAAAAAAAAAAAAAAAAGTTGCTCTAATGCAGGCTTTACTGTATTTCCTTGGGGACTCCTTTTTCTCAGCTGGTCCCAGTCTTGTCATCAGGGAACACTCTACACTCCCTGTCACTTCCAAAACAGACCAAGCAAGCATTTTCTACCTCTAAGCCATTGACCACACTGAACCCTTGGCCTGCAGCAAACACATTTCTCTCCAACTCAGTCTTCCAAGCTTGGATCAAATGCCACCTCCTTCAAGCATCATAGATTCCCTCTAATAGGAAAGGACTCTGCCTTCCTTTCCTAACTGTCTTTTATTAAAAACATAATCAGGTTCTACCCTGTATTATAGGCTTATTTCTCCAACCTGACTGTAACTGAAGGGCAAGAGAATCTTGTCTCTAAGACTAAGCACTGTGCTCTTTTTGTTGAATGGGAATGAATGAAAAGAGGAGACAGTTCTCTGGTTCTTTTGTGACACACTGGAGATGGTTTGTAAGTAGAGTTTTCACTTTGGGAATCTGGGTACTGTGATCTGGTAAGTTCTGGATTCTCAGTTTGGATAGGTGGAGACCTGGTGAACAAGGCAGGAATGAGTGCATCCCAGAGGTTCAGTCCTTGCACTGGAAAAGCTTTTAAGCCTGTGCTTCCCAATGGAGGTTCCCTGTACCTCCTGCATCTGACTTCCCCGAGGAAGTTATTAAACATTTGGGTGCCAAGCTTTGTCCCATACCACGAAATCAAGCTCTTCAGTGTTGGGGCCCAGGGATCTGCATGCAATTCTCACACTGAAGTTTAGAAGTTAGCATTATTGGGACACCCGGGTGACTCAGACAGTTAAGCGCCTGCCTTCAGCTCAGGTCATGATCCCAGCGTACTTGGATCAAGGGAGCCCCTTGTGGGGCTCCCCATTCAGCAGGAAACCTGCTTCTCCCTCTCCCACTCCCCCTGCTTGAGTTCCCTCTCTCGCTGTCTCTTTGTCAATAAATAAATAAAATCTTAAAAAAAGAGAGAGAGAAAAGAAAAGTTAGTGTTACAGCCTGAGAGGAGTGGTAAGGACTGGACCCAGAATGCTCTATTACCAATGCACAGGAAAGGGAGAACTCAGGGGAGAGTGTCCCGCAGCTGGAGGACTTACTAAAATGTGTAAAGAACATTCCAAGCTGAAGTTTCTTTGTTTTTCCTCAGGCTGGAGGGGTTTTGTTTGTTTGTTTGTTTTTGTTTTTAATGAACTTTGCCAATTTTCCAGGTCAAAGCTGATACAAATTATGCTTTTTCGTGTATATCTTTCCTTTGGTCCCATGACCTTTCCTTTCCCTCTCCCTTTGGCCCTTGGGGTCCACTCACTCCTCTAGCAAAGGGAGAGTATCTGCAGCTACTACTCCGGCCATGGCAAGGGAGGTGTGGTAGAGGCTTGTCCATCATATCCATCCTCCTTACTTTGCTCACTTCCCCAAACCACTCCCACCTCCTTCCCTCAGAAGCCCTTGCGGTGTCCCCACCCAAGCCCTTGGTTAGCTCTTTTTGTAGCTTCTTGCTGATTGTTGGTATCCAGCAGCTTCACCTGCAAAATGGGACTGTGAATCCCCTTCTCCCCATCCTTATTATCTAGCAAAGTCCTACTCATCCCTCAGCATGCATCTAGGTCTCCGCCTGAGAGGTCTCCTCTGACCTCCTCCCCCTCCACCATTCCAGAGTCACCCTGCTCAGTTCCCCCACAGCCCCCTCTGCTTACCCCCATCCTCACACTCTTATGGTCCAAGTAGAGATCTGTCTCCTGTCTGGACAGGGTCCGGGGCTCAAGCAACATTGTGCCCTGGCTCCCGGCTCTCGGCTCCCGGCTCCCGACACGGGGCTGAGCGCGTCTTCCCAGGGCGGTTCTGAGGGTCGAATGACCGCTGTGTGCACTCACTGAGGGCTTTTCCGCAAACGCTCTTGCTCTCCTCCCTCAGCCCGTGACAGCTGAGGGCACCGGGCTGGCCCACTAGGCCGAGGGGACAGGGCACCCCCCAGTACCTCAGGCATCAGATACCCCCACGCGGGTTCGGAGAAAGAACGAAAGAAGGCTATGTCCTTGGAGCTTGCGCCCCTCTGGCTTGGGAAGCATGCGGCTCCACCTCCCCCAAGCCAGCTGGGAAACAGCTTTCACCTGGGTGGCCAGAAGGGCTTTAGGGACAGAGCTTTCTTCTGTGTTCCCAAAGCTGGCCCTGCTGGCACAACCCGGGCATCAGGCCTGCACTGAGGGCCTCAGAGGAAATGGAGGAACCAAGTGCTCGCTAAACAGGGGCAGGCTTTGCTGAAAGCTGCACGGACAAAACCCAGCTCTGAGCTTAATTAAAAAGAGTGCTTAATCCCTCCCCCAACAAATGCAGATCTCCCACAAAGGAGAACAGGAATGCCAGTGGCCAGGGAGACCCTCAGTCTTATAAACAAGTGATTCGGGCAGCACAGGGCAGCTCCGCTATGATCTGATACAATGACCATTGTCAAGGAGGGCTGTTTTTCCATGTTTTTGTATCCTTTTCTTCGCATCTTCTTTTGCTACCTAATTTCATGCATCAGAGGTCAAAAGACAAAAGGTCAGTCCTGGTGTAGAGGCAGCAAACTCACCACCACCAGGAACGTGTGTCCAAAGGAGCGCTTTGAGGCACCGCCTGGGGACACCGGCAGGTTTTCATCTCTGCCTAATTCTCTTGTGTCACTTCACAAGTTTCGCGAGTCTATGTGCAAATTGCATGAGAAATGAGACACCAACTGCTGTACCAAACTAGAAAAAAAAAAATCGCCTCTCTTTCAATCACCAAACTATTTCCATCTCATACCTTGTAAGAATTTGTGCCTCACAAGGAGCCCATCTTGGACTCTTAGCCTGCCTTGTCACAGAACTCACCAATACGCTATCAACTTATATTGTAAATAAACAATCTGAAGAGCTATTCCTTAGCGGTTTTTTTAGGAGAATTTATAAAGATCTCTCAAAAAATTACCGTTTGTCCTAAAAATTGCTTTCTTTGAAATCTGAGAAGCATTTTTAGTATGAATAATTCAGTATGATTCTTTTAGTATGAATTTAGTATGGATATTTTGTTCTCGACCTCCAATTTTTTCAGTGCCCCATTTTGGATTCTTAAGTAGTAGGGTAGTGCTAGTTTTCTAGTTTCCTAGGTAGACAACTTATGTGATTGTAAGGAAAATATAGCATCATGATTTCCCATTAGAAATATTTTCATATATAAGGGTGAAAACGATTTTCCTGTTTTATGTTCAAAACCACCTCATACCATCTTGGCATGCCCAATGGTTTTCATCTCATTGAAAATAAATTTAGGAGACACCTTTAATTTTTCCTTTTTTGGTCAATTGGCATTCACTGTCTGAAAGTCTGGCCCCCCATGCCCAGGACAAAGTAAAGGAGAAGCTAAACACTTTGGGAAGTGTCTCTGGTCACTAGACTCTAGGGTTGCCTGCAGCACTCACCTCAGAGGCCCTCTGGACCAAAGCCCAGCCAGCTCCCTCTTTTGCATCTCACTCTGAGATGGGTCCTGGAGGAAGCTACCAGCAAATTAGCTGGTCAAGTTGCTAAAAATAGGTAATCAGCAGCAAATCTGGAAGATTTTTAGAGCCCCGTTTTATTTCAGGCATGTTCTCAAATCCTGTAGTTCCCCTTCCTCCCCAGGACTGCACCTCAAAAAGAAGGAAAGAAAAAAAAAGAAAGAAAGAAAGAAAGAAAAAGCCGTGCACAACCTGCCCAGAGGGAGACTGAAGTATTCACTTGGCGTTTTGCAAGGTCACACTACAGGCTCCAGGGAAAGAGCACCAGTCCTGCTGTGATCCTCTGCCCTAGCTCTGAAGTTATTACAGAAAAACTGGGAAGGAAGTAAGTGAGAACATTGAGGGCCTACTTACGGGCGCGCTTCGCCGTTTAACACTCTGATCTACGCCCCAAAACTCAAAGAATCGTTTAACCTGTGCACGCAGTAAATCGCTTGTGAAGTAGGCTCTTTTATGTTCCAATACTTCATGGAATCAAATTATATCACATTAAAATGTTATTAGTTTAAAACATATTAAAGGGGATGTAAGTCTGGGCTGACGCATGAATATTTAAAGCTCACATTACGCGGAGAACTATTGGAAGGAGAAGGGGTGGGAAAGCCAACAGTTCATCGTATAAATATTGATGGAAATAAAACGTCCTCCGTATAAACTTTCTTTAGCAAATTAAGATTTTTACTATTTACACATTACGGTATTGTTAAATTTAAAAGGAACTCTAAGAAGAAATAAACGGATTTACACTCGTTCTCAATGTTAAACAATCAGTGCCAGTAAATCTTTCCAATGCCCCGTTTTGAATTCTTAGGTAATAGTGGATTGCTGGGAAGTGTAGGCAAATTGTAAATACAACTGACAGCCCGTTTTCCATAGTCACATATCGCGAATGTAACTCCCCGAGAGTAAATTTTATCTCAAAATTCTCTAAAAATAGTCTTCAAACCTCGTCTCTGTGCATATGTATACGGCATACACTTAACGCCTGCCATGTATACCTGTGCACTGGAAACCAATAGTGGAACTGAGTTTAATTACTGGATTGAGTTGAAATGAACCCATGCAAAAGACCCAGGTCTGCCCCCTTTGAGGCTTCTCTCTATAACGCTTTTAATTAAAGCAATAAAAGGAGTAAAATAAGGCAACAATAGCAATAATCCACCATGAGCACCAGGTTCCCCAACACAGCCACACCGTTATTTTCCACCTCTACCCGACTACTTCTGGGTGGCGAGCCGCCAACACATGGTGCTACCAGCAGCCAGACCTCGAAGCCCTTTATACGCAGAGGATCCCATTGGCACCAGAACTGGGCATTTTGACCCAAACCATTCTTCAGCCCCTTCCTGCCGCCGGCGCCGCTAGAAAACTTGCGGCGGCGACTGGTCTGTGTTACGCGCTTTCTGCGCTCCGCGCCCGGGGAGTTGCCAGCGGAGAGGTGCCCCCGTCCACCCGAGCACCGCCCCTAGGCAAGCCCCAAGCTTATACCGCGAGGGACCCACTCGCCGCGCCTCGGCGTCCACCCTCAATCCTGACACCCTCCAGGCCCCGGCAAACGAAGCAGGGCGGAGCTGGGCATTAGGGGCGCCGCCTGCGGAAGGTGCGGTGCCACGTGCGCGCTGCAAGGACCCCGAATCCTGCAAGTCCAGCTGCGGCCTCAGCTGCTCCCCGAACTGGGCCCCCAGCTTTAGGGCGGGGCCTCCTCCTCGCCTCCAGCCTGAACGTAGGCTCCCACCCACTCTCAGCGAAGGCCCCAGCCCAGAGTCCCAGGGTCAGAGTCGTTCCCCGCGGCTTCTTACAGGGCTCGCCCAGAGCGAGGCCCAGCGGCGGACCCCGCTGGTCCAACCTTTGCTGGATTCTGGGCTGGGGATCTCGGGGGGCGCTGGGTCGGAGCCGAGCCCCAGTCCCGGCTCCACAAGCCCTGGAGTCCTCGGGCGTTTCCTGGCCGAGCGGAAGAGCCGGAGCTAAGCTCCTCTGCTCCCGACGTCGGCCTCCCCCTCCCTAGACTGCAGCGTCTTAGCTGGAGGGAAGCTCACAGCGTGCCTAGGCCAACCCCTTCTGCGACTCTTTTCTTTTCCTGTCACTCTCTGTTCTCGGTTTCTGCTTTCTCCCTCTTACAGAATACCAGAGCGCGCGGGAGCCGGAGAAGCCTTCACACCAGCCCCTTTCCTGGGCCTCCAGTCTGCCCTTCCCCACAGTCTCGTCTCTCCCTCGACATATTTCTGTCTCTATAGATTCTCCCCCCGCATTTCCCTGCAGGTTTAGCCAGCGTGTCTCTCTGCCTCTCTAAATCTGCCTCTCCTCTCCCTTTCTCCCTGGTGTAGCATTAAACAAATCCAGGTGTATCGAGGTTCGAGAAACGCCGGCAACGTGGACAGAAAGAATGCCTTATTCTGTCCTTGTAACATTTCCGGTCACTACAGTTTGGCTTCCCACTTGAGATGGTGCCAGGGCCGGTACCGCCTTGTAGGCCCCAGCTACCGAGGCGCCGGCTCGCTCTCTCTCGCTCTCTAGCTGAGTATGCTTATGTTCGAGTGTGGATTTATGTGTCTGTGTTTGTAAACCAGGGCAGGCTCTCCAAACCGAAAGCTGAGCGGAGTTGGGTTTCTAGGATTACAGGGCTGCGGGCAAGTGAGGTGGGGGAATTTTCGGGGGTCCCGATGCCCATCTGCGCCTAAACTCCACGCGTCCCTAGCCCCCCGCCAAGTAGCTCTAGGGCTGAAGCTTCGATTCCGCGTTGTCCGAAGAGGTTCGCCACCTGCTCCCCGGCGGGGATCCGCCCCTCGGTCCAACGCGGCTGGAGTCAGGGAGGTCCGAAGCAAGCTGGCCAGACGCAAGGGGAGATCGACCCACAGCTGACAGGGTGCGCAAGGGAACGGCGGCTGGGTCTGGGTACCCCGCGGTGGTGGTGGTGGGGGTGTCTCTGTGAATTCTGAGCCTGGCACTGGTGCCGCACGACCCGCAGGGTTATGATTAGGGGGCGGGCGCCCCCTCGGGAAAGCACATTTGTTTCTCGTTGGTCTGGAGCGCGCAGAGTACGACGCGGCTGCGACGGGGTCGGATAATTCCGAGCACCGTGAACCCGTCATTTTTGATGCTTGGCCTAATCCTCTGCCCTTCCTGGGTGCAGACAGTAACGGAGTAGTGCCCGGTGTCTCCTCCTTAAGCCAAAAGCCCCACAAAACCAAAACACACAGGCAAAACTCCCCAGAGCATCTCACAAACACAAAAACTAAGGCCAACACACGAAAACGCACACCAAAACCCCCATCCAAACGCTGGGCGCGTAAAAAAACAAAATAATAACCAAAGAAAACAAAACACAAACAAACACAAGATTCACCTAACGCAAAACACACAGACGACACCCACTAATACAAAACCCAACACATCAAAACACCGCGCAGATGCAACAGCCTTCCAAAGGACACACAAAAAGACAATCTCCAAGGACAAAGTACAAAACACATAAAATTACAATCCACAAGACAGAAAACAAAAGCCACCGAAAAGACCAAGACTCACAGAGCCAAACCCTCTAAAATGAAATCCACGAAAAATACACACGCAAAACACCCGAAACAAAAGACTCTTAGATAATGAAAAGAAAATTCACGGGAAACAAACAAAAACAAAACAAACCCTCTAAATAGAAAACAACCCCAACAACTCCCGCCCCCAGCCTGGGGTGAAATGTCAATTCCGGGAGGGCTTTTGATCTCTGGGCGCGGACAGGCCGCTCCTCCTCGGCTCTGCCACCCCGCGCGGGATAGGCAAGAGGGCGGGAAGCAGGGGCTGGGGATGGATAGCGGAAGGAAGAATCGAGCTCTCGGAGAGGGCCAAAAATCGAATCGCCCGGGCCAGGACCCGGACTCGAAGGCTGCAAAAAGGAGGAGGCGCAGGGGGACTGCGCGGATTACTTGGTGGGGGGGCCGCCGGGGAATCCACAGCCACGTTTCCGATTGTGGCGAAATCGGCTCAGTGGATAAGAGATGTCCGGTTCCCGCCAGCTTCCCCCACCCCCCTTTTCTCGAGCTCTGGGCTCATCCCTCTAGGTTGCGGCCCAGCCTCGTGACCACCCCCTCCAAAAAACAAACAACACTCTCGCTGAGAACGATTCACTTTCCGAAACTGCCATTGTCCGGAGGGCCAAGAGTCCTCCCGCAGAGCGCTCCCCCGCCCTGGAGAACCTTGCCCCTGCGACCACCCCACAGCGGGGCCCCACAGACATCCAGTGGCCAAGCCTTGCAGCTGGACTCGGGACTGGGGAGGGGGGTAAGAGAGTGAAGTTTTCAGCCTGGGCCGAAGAGAGCGGGCTGGACGTGCCACACCGCTGCCCCGTCTCTGTCGGGCTGATTTCCCCTCTGGAATCAAGTCCTCGGGCACGCAGCAACGCCTCAGGGCTTGAGGGCAAAGGGATTACATTTATGGGCCGGGGTAAGGTGTCCAGGACTCCCGCCAATCTCCAAGACCTCCCGAGATGGTTTTGCTTGGCCCCGGCGCCCAAAGCGGAGGCCCGGATTTTTATCTCCAGCATTTTACATATGCTCCGGGCCGGAATGGGACACGGTGTGGGGAGGGAGCTCTGGGAACCAGCAGGGTGAGTGGGGTCCTGGGGACTTTAGGGTTCTGGCACTACCCTAAAGTCAGGAACCCGGCAATGGTATTAGAGCTGCAAATTGGGGGTGGGGTGGCTGAGAGCTCTGGGGGCGGGCGCCGCCCTAGGGGTGAGTCTGAGGAAACTGGAACGCCCCCCTCTAAGCCTGGCGACACTACTTGCCTTTGCACCCCCCTGAAAAACACCTTCTGGGCAGAGTGGTTAATTTTTTCAAAAAACAAAAACCGGGCCTGCACCCGCCTACGCGGCGGGGCTTACGCCTAGAGGGTTCACCCGCCTCGCACACCCTGCACTGGGCCGCGACACCGAGACGCAGGGATTTGTAGAACGTGAGGCCACGAGGCTAGGTCTTCCCGCTTGCCTCCGGTCCTCACCTTCCCGTGGGCGCGCGGGGCTAGCGCCCGGCTCTGTTTAAAGCCTTCCTTCCCTCCCCCCAACCCCCTATAAAAGTCCAGGGCGGCGCGGCAGCGGCACTGCTGCTCTCCCGGCCTCCCGCACTGCTCCGGCCCGGCCCGGCCCGGCCCGGCCCGCCCCGTCTGGCCAGCTGGACAGGCCCGGCCGCACTGCGCGGACACCCTTTCCCTGCTCCGGCCCGCAGTGCGGGGCGGCACGCTGGGGGCGCGGTGTGTCTGGGGACATCTTGTGATGTTGGCGAGAACAGGACATGATCTCACATGGCGAGAAGCTCTTTAGTTCCTTAATCATTTCACGGTGCCTTCGGACGCTTTTTTTCCACCTAAAACGTTTAGTTTCAGCTCAGTGATCAGCTACCCCAGCTCGGCGGGGGAGCGGAAGGCTTGAATTATTCCGACCTGTGAGCGGTCCCTGGCACCAAAAAAAAAAAAAAGAAAGAAAGAAAGAAAGAAAGAAAGAAAGAAAGAAAGAAAGAAAGAAAAGAAAAGAAAAGAAAAGAAAGAAGGAAAGAAAAAAAGAAAGGAAGAAAAGGAAAAGGAAAAAAGAAAAGAAAAGAAAAAAGAAACAAAAAAGTGGAAACTTTTTTCCCCTGTTAACTTCAAGTTCTGAAAAAATCAAAATGGATTTAGAGAAAAATTACCCGACTCCTCGGACCGGCAGGACAGGTAGGACCGCGATTCGGGCTCCAGGCGTGCTAATTCCAGGACCCAGGCAGCTCTGGTCCCCACGCATGTCGGCCCTGGGGGAGGGAATGAGCGACATTTTCTTGGGGATTGACTGCGTGTGTCTGCCGCGCGTTTGTATGTCTTTTCACCAATTTGTTCACACACTTCTGCATGAGCCCAAAGTGTCTGTGACTTTGTGTTTTTCTCTGTATCTGAATGTTTCTGTGAGTGACTATCTGGGGGTCTGGAAGTTCGTTTGGGTCTGTGTGTTTACATAGGGGCTCAGAATGTGCATGAGTGACGCTGAGTTTGTATGTCCCCATATATGTATTTTCACAATGTGTGTGCCTAAGAATTTATGTGCCTGTGTGTATGTGTATTCTTCTATTCGTGAGTGTGTTAGTTCATATTTACGTGTTGGTGGTTCTGGGTACTGTACTCTGAGTATCCAAAATGTGTGTCTGTGAGTATTACGTATGTATGAGTATGTAATTTGGATAAGTGTCTGAGTGTATTCCTTTAAGGGTCTGTGTCCACCTGTCATATCCCAAGTGTTTTTGGAAGTGAGAATGAGGGGGTCCCACATCCATTTTTGGATGTCAGCAGCTGTTCACTGTGTCCATGTCAGCGTACACAAAAGTGCCTGCCTCGAGGCACAGAGATGGATCTAGGTCTGTGGGGGGTCTGCTGTGCTAAGCCTGTGAATAGTCAGGCTCAGGTCACATTCTGTTGGAAGAAGCAGAAGTGGAGGTGTAATTTCAGGGCATGCAGTCCCTCGGTGTGTGGTGTGCACTGCTTCACTCTGTGGGCACTGCTAAGTCTACCATTTGTATAAAACCATCTCCTGTGGCAGGCACAACCTTGGCAGGGGAGGGCAGGCAACCCACAGGCTAGTTGTGACATTTCTAGGGACCTCCAATCTGCCTTTGCTTTCATCTCGACAAGGCTTTGACAATGATGTGTGTGTGTATTTTGTGCTCAGGTTTTATTTTGTGGGCGCTGCTCCAGTGGAGGAGAGCACAAGTGGGTGGACATGTGTGCCTGGCCTGGGCATCCAACTCTGGTCCCTGTATGCACATGGGCCTTCCTGGCACAGGGCCCAGTGTGCCACCCATAGGTCCAGGTAGTGGTTAGCAGAGTGTGTTTATATCTAAGAGGAGGTGGCAAGCAGTAGGAGGCCTCAGTCTGTCCTGAGATTAAAGATGAGTATAGGAGCCACTTTTACGCTTTAGGCCAAGTACACCAACCCCCCACCCAAACACACTCCTGGCCCTGCTAGCAAGAATTATTCCACTTTCCTTATCCCTGTGGATCTTTGAGGCCTTACCTCCACCCCAGCCTTATATACAGGTCAAAAAGCAGAGAGAGAGGGGTGGACTTATACTCCAAACCCAGGACAACTCTGGGTATAGATACATTTCCAGAATTGTAACAAGTGAGAACAGAAATCTAAGAGGTGGGGAATTAAAGAAGATTCCCCAGGGTAAATGTGCAAGAAAGGGAATCTGGAAACTCCCTCTGCTCCATCCCCATCTCCCCTCACCGCTTGGCTCCCTTGGTAGGTGGGACTTCCAGAGATGCCATCATCAGATCCAGGACTAGGTGTTCTGTGTATGCTAGGAATGGGTCAGAGGCACATGAGGATCTAGGGGAGTGTCTGCCTGGTTGGTGTGACTGCCTTTCCCTTCCGAGAGCTGTCTACCAAGAATGTAATTCAGGGCGGTCGATGGGCTCTTTGATTAGTTCAATCGCCTGAATAATCGTTTAATCAATAAAGCATTTCATTCCTCAGTAAGGCGGACCTGGGTGGGGCTGGGGGGGGTCCTAGTCTGGCCTGAGTTTAAAAATCTGGAGAGCCACGCCCCCTCTTCTCCTTTGGGCTTGGGTAAGGGCCACCTGCCCTGGAAAGGGCAGAGCTCCCAGGTGACATTGCACTTCTGCCTGTCTGCACCAGCCTGGGCCCCAGCAGTGGGGAAGAGGAGAGAGCTGAGAAATTAGCTGAGCAGGGGCATCCATGTCTGGTTTTAGGGGTTTTATGTGGGTTTCTCCCATCTCCCAACTTGGAGGCCTTTTTGAAGCCACTTGACCTCCTTTCCTTCCTTCAGAACTGTTTTCCATTCTGTACAATGGGGAAGGAGTATATATACCATTTTGGCTCTAAGCCCAAGATTGGGTAAGGTCAGCCTTAAACACAGAGCCACTTAAGGATCCTCCTGTCTAGCCTCTTCATTGTGGTACCAAAAAGAAAACAAAAAACAAAAAACAAAAAAAACCCTGATACCCAGAGAGAGGGGCAGGGACTTGGCTGACATACAGCAAGGGGTACGGAGGGAGTAGGATCAAAAGGTGACTTCTCTGCCCTTAGACCCCCTCATTCTTGCTGGGAGAGGAGGTAGAGCCTCCTCTCCCAAGAGCTCCCTTGGAGAAAAAGGACTATTGGCCAAGCTGTCTCAAGAAACCCAAGGCCAGGAAGGCCAGGAGTTTTTTTTTTTTTTTTTTTTTTTAAGATTTTATTTATTTGACAGAGATCAAAGTAGGCAGAGAGGCAGGGAGAGAGAGAGAGAGAGAGAGAGAGAAAGGGAAGCAGGCTCCCTGCTGAGCGGAGAGCCCATGCGGGGCTCGATCCCAGGACCCTAAGATCATGACCTTAGGCTAGGAGATTTTGAACAGGGTCTGGGCATTGGCATCCAGTCGTGCAGCTCTGAAATGAGTGTGTTGGAATAACAATCCTCCCTCACCATGGATCTTCATCTTTGAGAACTTTGGGAGGACTCATCTCAGGGTTCTCCCCTTTAGACATATAGAGGGAAGCAGAGCCCTAGAAGAAGGGGCCGGTAGTGGAAAGTCTTTGGGAGAAAGAAAGAGAGTGCCAGAGCCCCTGGCCTGCAGGGTGCACTGCTAGTGATAACAAACCCCACAAAGGTAGTTTACATGGTTCTCAAAAAATGTGGTTAAATTCTTCTATGTTTTCACCTACTTAAATGATGCCTACAGAAAGATCCTAATCCAGGTGCAGGAATTATACAGGAATCGACTCTGCCCAACTATCTATGTAACCTGGGTCAGTTGCTCTCTCTCTCTCTCTCTGGTCCTTTAAAAATGAGTCAGAGAGGGGGCACCTGGCTGGCTCAGTTGCAAGAGCAACTCTTGATCTTGGGGTTGTAAGCTGGAGCCCCACGTTCGGTAAAGACATTACAAAACAAAAGCAAATCTTGGAAAAAAATAAAATAAAATGAGGGTTACAAAGAGAGGACCTACCAAATTAGGACTGTTTTGGCAGGAGCGTCTCTGATTCTCCCAAACTGAGCACCTAATCTGAGCCCTGGAGGCCTTGCTTCCCACCCCCCCATCCCCCACCCTACCCTCCGCCAAGCAAGAGCAGGGATAGGGGCTGGAGGAGTCGATTTCAGGCCCCTAGAGCCCTGGAGCAGCCCCAACCCCCAGACTCATCTGGAGCTGCGGACTTGGTGGAGAGAAAGGGGAGGCAAGGAGGGAGTGCGCTCTGAGTGAGAGCTGGTTGCTCACTGCAGATCAAGGTGGAGGTTCCTCTGGAGGTATTTTGGCTTCTCAATTAATTCTCAATGGGCTTTCTTTCAATAGCAGAGCTTTCAAAGGCAGTTAGTCTTCTATAAATTGAGCTTCTTCCCGGATGGTTTCCTTTCGCAGTGTCTGTCTCCAGCGCTTAGCACAGGGCCCTGTCCAAAGTTGTGCGGTTGGGGCAAGGTAACCCGGTGACTGTTACACACATCGAGGCCCGACCGGGTTCAGCGGAAGGGCGTTAAGACCAGCTCCCCGCCAGTCTAGTCTGTCTCTGTTCGCTTGTCTCCTCGATAGTCTCGCTTAGACTTGTGGGCTTGTGGGCTCGTGAGCTGTGAGCTCTCAGAGGCAGGACTGCAGTGCAGAAGCCCTGCTCCATCAGGGAATCGCTGTGTGATCTCACACTAGTCATATTACTTCTGGGGGCCGCTGTTTGGTGGCCTGGAAGGCTGGGGTAGATGGCCAGGATATCAGTTCTGGGGGTGCCTCTCGGCATTAGAAGTTCCCGGAAGATGGCCCGCTTGGAGGCTGGAGGCAGTGAGGAACCCCTAACTGAAGGAAAACTCCTTCTGTCCTGGGCACCTGTCGCCCTAACCGGCAGGCAACCCAACGCCAGCTTAAGCCGCACACCCTCTGTTTGAAATGGGAATCTAAGCTCCTCTTGCTTGGTTAATATCTGTGGTTCCATCCCACCCCGGCAGTACTCCGATTCAGTCCCAGCCCCACAGGTATCAGGAGGAAAACTGGTTTGTGCCGGTATATCCTACCTAACTGGATTCTTTATTTGGCAGCCCACACCCCATCGCTCTACCCCAGACTCCCAGCCATCCCAAGTGTGGCTCTGTAGAGGCTCTTCTGAGAGAGTTTCCCAGCCCACAGACTTACCTCTACTTTAGATTTTCTATGTGACCTTGGACAAGGCCCTCCTTGGCCCTCCTTGGCCTTCCTTGGCCCCATCTGTAAAATGGGGAAAACATTGCCTCAGGGCCCTTTCCTGCTCTAAGACTTTAGAATTTGACTTTCTAGGCCTGAAGTCAATGAGTGGGGCTGGAGGTGGAGGTGTCACTGGCTGCGTCCCTCTGGGAGTCCCCCCCCAGTCTCTCCAGGAATGCTAAGCTGCCACATCAAATTCTAGTTACTTTTTATCCACCTTGCGCCCGTGGAGTGGAGAGAATGTGGGAACCCTAACTCACCCGGGTTCCTCTCTCCTTTTATGTTCTTCCTGCCTGAGGCGGAGGTTCGGTTGAGGGGCTGGGGAGGAGGATGGGGGCCTGAGGATTGGGACCTGTCGGGTTCCAGACAAAGGAGAGAGAATGCAGCCACTCCACCCCAGTGCACACTGCAGCCTTCTGGGCCCCCAGAGGCCCTCCTGGAGCCGTTTAACACAGCTGTGCCCTGGAAGGGGTGGGGACGGTGTCAGCACCGGAAACTTATCTACCGGTCAGGGGCAGCTGGGTCTGGGATGGTAACAGAAGGTGAGACTGAGGGCCTACACCAATGTAGGGATGTAAGAAATGGGGCAGAGGTAGAGAGAAGGGAGAGTGAGGCAGAGAATGAACCCAGAGCCCTCTCAGGGTCAACCAGTGCCCTGTCTTCTTTATAAGCTCAAATCTGGAGCGACCATCTCAGAGCCCCCCCCCCCACCCTTTTGTGGACTTATATTAGAGAATCGTTAATTGTGAATTAGAAATGGTGGGTCTTGGGACAACTACATGAGCCACGGGGCAGTAGTCCTCAATGTCTTTTCCAGTACTTCCTGGGTATAGAATGGCTGTCATGGGTTTCCTTTTCAAAGTCCATTTCTTTGATTATGATCCCAGGGCCTCACACCCCTGAGAAACTGAGACTACCTGGTCAAAACTCTGCCCTTCTGGACCAGGAAAGTCTCCTAGGCATCCAACCATTTTTGTCTTCAAAACAACAAGAACTTCCTGGAAGAGGAAAGATGGAGTTTTCTCTACAGCAGCCTGGTAGCATGCCTGGCTTGGCGCAGCCCTTGCGTATAGAACTTGCCTGCCTACCTGCCAGCTTAAGGGACCCTCATTGGCACTGGACTGACATGACTGGCTTCATTTAATTCCCAAGAAGCTTTGCACTAGATGCAGAATTACCCCCCTGGAAACGAAGCCTTCAGTTGCACACCACTAGCCCCAAGGCGACTATCAGCTCCTGGTCTGAGGCTGGAAAGAAAGGCTCAAGGCTTCGTGCTTGGACAGCCTGGTCCAACGCTTCAGTTAATTTCCTCACCCAGGAGCACCCTGATTACTAACTTTAAAGGAGTGTGAGATTTCTTTCCCCTCAAAGTTTCTGCCTTTCTTTCAGCTCAGAATTGTGGTTCCCTGGGCGGGGGGGGTAGTGGGGGGGGGGGGGGGGGGGGGGGGGGGGGGGGGTAAGATTGAGGGAGAGGGGTGGACATGAAGGCGCCAGGAGCAGCTTAGTAGGTGATTGATAAAATTGTGAAATGTTTCCTCTGGAAGGAGCCGCCATTGAAGACTAGATAAGCCAACTCTACCCATTTTACAGATGAGAAAACTGAGCTCAGAAGGGGTAGATGTGCGCACACCACGAGTCTATCGTGAATCTGGTGGTGCTTAGATTGAAAACCGGATCTCTACTGCGCTCCTATTCTTCCTCCAACATCCGTGTGTGTTTTCAGGAGACAATCTCCCCTCCACCCCCGCCCTGTACCCTTCCTCTCCTCATCCCCACTTTGGCTGCTCCAGTCCCTTAGCGTGTCCCAGGGGCCCAACGCTGCGGCAGGAAGGTCTGGCTCCCGCGGCGTCTGAGACGGGACTCTCCAGGCCCTGTGTGGATCCCCTTACCCCTCCCCCAACCCGCGCTCCACTAGGCCTTAGCCCCGCGCGTTTGTCAATGAACGTGGCGCCGCCGCCTGGGCCCCGCCCCCCATTCTCTCCTATTGCCCAGGTATCCGCTAATCAGGCGGAGCCCGCCGGTCGTTCAACCAATGGGGCGGTGTCTCGGGCCAGGGCCGGCTGCCACAGCTCTGATTGGCTTGATGAGGCGTGATTGGCAGGTTAGCCCCCGCCCCGCCCCCGCCCGGAGGGAGGCTGAGCCCCGGGCGGCGCTGTCCACACGCAGCGGGTCCTGAAAGCGGCTCCGGGGCGGCGCGGTGGCGCACTGTGCGCGCCGAGCAGGCGGAGGGCTAGCGCCGGCGGTGGCGGCGGCGGCGGCGGCGGCAGCGGCGGCAGCGCGGGCAGTCAAAGCCGACAGCGGCTCCATCTCAGCACCGGCAGTCCCGGCGGCCTTAGTGGAGGGGACCTTTTGCTACCTCCGTCCCTCGCTACACGCCGGGGCAGGCGCGGCGGCCGTCCCGGAAGAGGCAACAGAAAAACGTTGGAGCCAGACCCCTGAGAGAGGGCAGGGGGGCTCGAAGAGTTGTGGGCGTGAGGCAGATACTCAGGCGTGGAGGACACTGTCGCTGTTGTCCCCCATCCTGGTCCCAGCGATGGGGGTGCATCGGGAGCCGGGGGAACTTTAAAGGCAGAGGGTCAGGGGGTGTGAGAGCTATAAGCTCCTGGGGACTCAGGAGTCACGGCCCCAACGTCAGTGACGGAAGCGTCTCCGAACCCGCCGGGGCCTCAGCGCCGCCAGAGAGGAAGTTCTTTGCAACTTCGTCTGAGACGTCGGAGAGCCGAGCGGAGCGAGGCTGGGGCTGCAACTCCAAGCCCCAGAGACTCAGAGAAGCAGAGAAAGAATCCGGTGGAGACCGAGGGGTCGAGAGAGACTCCAGAGGCAGCGAGGCCGTGGAACCAGCCTGGCAGCCCGCGGGCCTCGCTGCCCCTTGAGTGAAACCAAGGGCCGTGTGTCCCGCAGGCCTCCTCGAAGCCGCTCCTACCAGAGGCCGGGGGCTCCTTGCCGTCCCGGAGACGGGCCCCTACGATATGCCCCCAAAGCTGCCGGTTCCTTGGCCGCATCTACTCTGGCCCGGCTCCGCAGCCGCTGCCTGAGACGGCCCAGGAGGGAAGCCACCAGGAGTTGGGCGCCCCACACCCAGCCGGACTGCACTAGCGCCGTTTCCCGCCTCTAGGCGCAGCTCTCGGCGATCTCCAGCGGAGCAGCTCTGAGAGAGGCCCCGGAGCTCCAGCAGCGTTTTCTGAGCCCAGGTCGCACAGTACCCGGCCTGGCGGCAGGGCTCCCTAGCCGCGCTGGGCAGCCCCTTGGCGCCGGGAGGCGGCGGCGTCGGCCGGCCTGCAGTCTGGAGCGCCCCGATGGAAATACACTGTAAGCACGACCCGTTTGCATCCATGCATAGTAAGTAGGCGGCAAGCTCTCTTCTCTCACTCTCCGGCCGGGACGGGGTTGGGTGTGCCGGACCGCGGGGCAGATGCCAGGGCCGGAAGGATTCAGGACTTCTGTAGCAACACAGTCAAGTTGGCAAAGTGCAGTGTTCTCAGGAAGGGCATGTGGAACAACGCGCCTGGTTCCCCGGGCCAGAGCACCTGGCACCGGGAATCCCGCCTCCAGCAACGGGTAGTGTAGACTTCAGCTGCAGCCTCTTGAGGGGCGCAGGGTGAGGCTGGGTCCGGCAGCAACATTTCAGCATGTTGGGAGAATCATAGCTCGGACCTGAAGAGGACTCTGGGACTGGCTAGTTGGAGGGCAAGAAGTTGTAGGGAGAGGTCAGCCTTAAGTCTAAGACAGCGTCCCACACCCCGTCCGCAGTAGCGCCTTTTCAGCCCTGGAGCTGATGAGGACTGATGCTTGGAGGGAAACTGGGGCCCCAAGCAGGGCCTGTGTGCTTCTATGTGTGAAGGAAGAGGCTGAGAGGTAAGCAAGGACAGAAAGTTCAGACCTCTAAAGGTGTCCTGGAATTGGGTAGTGGGATTTGAAAAATCAACAAAGTGGCAGTCCCTCAGCTGAGCTTAAAAGCTGCCAGTTCATATGGAGAAACCCTTAAAGACATGATCAAGTCTTTCTCTTCAGGACACTTGCCACATGATGGCTTCTCCCCTTTAAAAAAAAAAAAAATCAAGAAGTCAGTTAGTCATAACAGGCGTCCCCTCCTCCCCCTTTCAGAAAGCCGCGGGCTTGTGTAGGAGACGGGAAGGGTCATCCTGGGCTCTGGGGAGGTGATCCAGGCTGCCTGACCCGCGGGGATCTGTCAGTTCACCCTTTAGCACAGTCTTCTGTGAGATGAGCGCTCCTCTCACGGTGAGTTAACGCCGGATTAGATTCGGAGATTTCAAGGAAATTCCAAGTGGAACGAATCGTGTTTCCCTTCTGCGGGCTGCAGAGCTGGGCCAGAGCAAGGCGCCAGGCTTTGGCGGCATCCAGTGGGGTGCCCAGATCTGGTCCCTACGGGCGGCAGGTCAGGGAGTTGCTCCGGACTGGGAGTTTACCCCAAGCTAGGTTCCTCTAAGACAGTCCAGGATCCTGCTCACCCAGCCGTGAGTCCCCTGTTTAACAAAGGCAGCATAGACCCGGCTGGAGAGAAGGCATGCTTCCCTGGCGAAAATGTCGGTTTCTGCCCGGGAGGGTGGAGTGTCCTGGTAAGCAGGGAAATGCTGATCTAAGCCTCCCGGGCTGGTTGCGGCAGGTCAGTTTCTCTTTGTGTCAATTTTCCGAATGCAAGGTAATCCACCAAAGCAGTAGGGAGATTTGCGCAGAGAAACCGCTTTCACCGGTCCTACCCCAAACGATTCCTCACCATTTGGGGCCTGTGCCAAAACGGTTTCCAGTCCATGGTGACCCCAGCGCTCCCCTCTCCCCCCAGCAGCTGTTGCCTGGGCAGACTTGAGCCGTGCTCCGGGGAGGATCTGTTCTCTCAGAGCAAGCGAGAAAACAAACGAGTTGGGGTCAATACTCTGAGAGGGGTTGTAAGCCTTTAGCTCAGCCAAGAAGCGAATGGGGGACAAATGGGGAGGGCTGACCCCTGCAAGTCTCTCTTCACTATTCAGAATCCACAGACCCTCACCTCATCCTGCGTAGACACCAGAGTCCCAGGGGTTCCTGGACGCTTGGGGAGATAGCATCAGAACCAGTGGTGTCCTGGCAGTGCATAAGGGTGGAGAAGGTGGTTCCTTCCAGATACCCATTAGCCAACTGAAAATGCCTGTCTCTGTCCCTCCTTGTCCTGGCGTTGATCTGCCCATTCCCCTTTCCTAGAGAAGTGCTCCCTCCTCCTGTTTTCAATCTTCTTGGCAGCATGGTGGGGGCTGGGCCCCAACCAGGCTAGCTTTTAGAGCTGGCTTCTCTGGAAGTGCCCTTGGTCTGATGCCTAAAGCTGTTTGCTTGTACGGTGTAGGCCCACCTTGGGCCCCAGTTTGTTGGCGATTGTCGAGGTGTACAAGTAGATCCTGGGAGGTTGCTGGTGTAGTAGTAGGGTCTCAGACCAAGTCCCACTTCCTTGTCTTCCTGCCTGGCCCTGGTCAGTTTCTTTGGGGGGGGGGGCATCCCATTTGGAGCAAGACAGCTTGGTGGAGAGGTGGTATTGGGGGAGAGGAAGGGACTGCCGGGAAACTGGCTTTTGTGTTCTCTTGCCCTTACTCCCTATTCTAGATTCATCATTTTCATCTGTACAGTGGCCTTCCACCACCCCTGCCTAGATGTTTCCTTCCCCCAGGTATTTTTCCAGTTATAAAGCACTTTTATGGCCAGCCTCCTACCTGAGTGTCATCTGAACCTCAGCTAAACCCATTGTACAGAGTATGATATTGAAGTCAGAGAGACAAAAAGGGGGACAGGAAGGTTGCCTGGGCAAAGCTGGAGCTGTTTCTGGGTCTCCTAGGATTCACGGAAGGGGAGAGGGCGGGACTCAAGATTCCAGAGAGAGGGCAGTGCACTGTTTGAGTGAGTATACACATGTGCAAGGCATTTTCTCTGGTTTAACTAGATCTGCCCCGAAGACCCGACTGTCTATCTGTGTCAATGCCTGTCTGTTGGTTTGAGCCCTTCAAGGAGATTTCATCCCTCCTCTTTCCCTGTGTCCTTGTTTGCATGTCTGTGTGTCCCTTGTTTATCCTCTCCAATGTCACAAGGAGGAATTTCAATAACCCTGTGGGGTTTTGGAGTTGGGTCTTCCTGCTGAGTTAGCAGAGACCCTCATCCCACAACCCTTTACCTAGCCATGGTCTTTGGGGTTTGGATAGGACCCCTGGTGGGTAGTACATCCTTGTCAGGGTCTAAGGAGCTTCCATGCAGGCCAGCCCTCAGAAACCAGAGCAACAAAGGCCTTGGGTGTATCTTCAAAGCTTTCCCCCCCAATCCTCCTCCAAACCCTGCGTGGCTTGTCCTTTGGGGGCAGGCCTGTGTTTCCCTTGTATCTTTGTGTCTGTTTCCTGGTCTTTGCCTTGGTTTGTTTGTATCTGTCTCTGTGTCAGGCTCTCTGAAAATTCTACTTGTCCCTGAGAAGTGTAGCTGGGAACATGCACCCCTCAGGGGGATGAAACCTCACGCAGCAGGAGTCCATAGGAAGTAGAGGCTGGGACTTGGGTTCTCTGAGGAGATGCAGGGCTGGAGCAGGGGTCCCAGAAAACAAAGATTCTTCTCCACAGAAGTCCTCTGTCTTCCAGATGCCCCTTTACTGGGTTTCCTCCATTTTCTCTTCTGGTCTTCTTGTCTCCCACCGTACACCACACTCACCTTTCTTTTCTTTGCCAGTACTAGCTGATCCATTCTTTTCTCTCCTCCTCTGCCTTTCTAACCCGAGACTTCCATTCCTCGCTCTCTGTCCTTGCTGTCTGTTTCATTTAGTTTCCACGCCTTGCATCCTTCCCCTCGCTTTTCCTCTTTCCTTTCCCCATCCTGCCTCCCTCTCTCAGGCTTCAGGTTTTACTTCTTTCCAATCTTGGGGTAAGTGGGAGACATTGCCTTCTCAGACCAGGTAAATTACCTCCCCACCACCCTTGAAATGCTCTATTGGCTAGGACTGTGACTGAGGCAGAGAAGACCTAGCCAAGTGAGTTTGGGAGCCTTTCTGGGAAGTTGAGGGGGATAGGGCGTTCCCAGGTCATCCTGAGTCTAGTGTGAACTCTGTGCTTATATGGATCAGACTCTGGAAGAACATAGGTAGCCTTGTCTTTGTGGTCAAAAGTAGAGGGTTTGGGACCTGCTGTCAGCTAGAGTGTCCAACCCTTGGGATTTTTTTCCATGATGCAAAAGTTCCCAAAAGCTCACAAATGTCCTGGAGGACTGCTCTTGGAATTTAAGTCCTCTGAAGGTTGCTCTGCGTTTGGGGCAGAAAGTTCAAATTGCCAGGGGCATAGGGAACAAGCAATTGCAAATGGGTCTCAAGGCCTGGACTAATAGGTTATCTCAAAAGGTGCTGGACGCTTTTAGCTTCCTTTCTGTCCTCAGATGAGCTTGTACAAATTCTGAATTTACTTTCTTCAATCCAGCCTGTTCTTTTTTTTATCAGGTGCTCCCAACCCCAGAACAAAGACTTTCTAAGGCCCTTGACCATGGGTGGCTGTCATCTTTCTGTTTTAGGTGAACTATACAGTTTTGTTTCTAACTGCGAAATCCTGTTTGGGATGGTTTTCCTTTTTCTTATGTCTGGGGTGTTTTAGAACGATCAAAGCCAATTAAAGCTCATTTTGAAAATCAAGAAATTGAGCTAAGAATTGGAATTAAGTACCGTCGTTACCTATAAGATTGTGTTTTTCCTTGAAATCAGCCTGAGCTCAGAAATTCTGGGAAATATTCAGTTAGGAATCTCTTGGAAAACGGCAGTGAATTGCTTTGGCAGTTTTGAGGAAATAGGTTATATTATGGGTGTTTCCCCCCCCTTTTTTTCAGATGTTCATAAACCTAGATAGATATTGAGTGTTGAGGGGGCATAGCTAAGATGAGGAGGCTATTTTATATTTTAGAATTGGAGTGTGTGTGTGTGTGTGTGTGTGTGCACGCGCGCGCGCGTGCGTGCACATGCGAGTGAGAGAGAGATGACTGAGTTGCCTAGCTTCCCTGGTATAGTCTAATCCCAGGCAAGTTCCAGTTTAGATGGAGCTTTCCCCATCGGTGGCCTCTGAGCTACCAGCAGCATTGGTAAATAAATGCTTGGACTTGGATTTTGGCTTTTGACTGTCCTCAGCAATGTCAGTTAGTGGCTGATTAACAGCTATGAGGTCAATGATGTTGCTATACTGGGTCACTCTGTGTTTACTGGTTCTGCTCTTCATTTACTTGGATCCCTGTTTCCCTCCAGATGGACTTTGATATAAGAGAAGGGAGCTTATTGGGTGGAGAAGATACTTTCCCAGACTCCTTTGGCTTAAAATCCATCTCAGAGTGCTTGTAAAACCTGGGACTCGGAAGCTTTCTCCAGCTTCTTTATCCCCACCCCCCCTCCAAATCAACTTGAAGTTGCTTATCAATTGCAAAAACACTTCAGAATTTCCAGGGAAACTCTTTATAATAAATCCTGGTGTGGTAGAGTGGAATGTGATCCTCTGACCCATTTCTTTTGTGTGCTCTGGGAGGGTACAGTGGTCAAGTCTGCGTGTTAGCCTCCCCTTTTTTGTTTATTTTTCCCCTTTATTGAGGGATGAGTCCCATCTTTTTAAAGAAAAGAGTTTTTGTTTCTTTGTTTGTTTGTGATCAAGGCAGTGGTTGGATTTTGTTTCAGTACTCTATAGACATTATTTAAACAAAAATTTTTAAGTCCTTAGCCCTTGAATCAGATTGCTGATTAAAAAAAAAATTTTTTTTCCCTGTGAGATCTAGTTTATTGGAGTAGTTCTTTTTACTTTTACAGATATTTGTTAAAAGGAAAAGAGTTTTGTTTTTAAAAATCTCTTTACAGTTGATGGATTTTAAAACATTTTCTCCCCAGGATCTTCCTTAGATCCTAGCATCGTGCATGTAGTAAGTTATGTTTCTAGTGTAGATTGGGGTCTTTTACACACTCCATTGTTAACAAAAAATTACAAGGTGCAACTAAAGGAAATTACAATTTAGCAACTAAAGGAAACATAGTATGGGGATGTTTGTTATCAATGGCCCAACTGACTGGCTGAAGATGGACAAAGGCAAAGGTTAATTTTAAAAAGCAAGGTGTTCGTGAAGCCTGCACGATCAGACTCCAGGCTCAAGATAGGCAGCCTGCGGCCATTTCTGATCAGAGAGGCTCTGGGTGCTTGTTAACAGCGCTTCTATTACTACTATGTGACTGATTCTAACCACCCTTTCCCTCCCCTTTTGTTTCTGATCTGTTTCAGGACATGGAGGAGTGAATCAGCTTGGGGGGGTTTTTGTGAATGGACGGCCACTCCCGGATGTAGTCCGCCAAAGGATAGTGGAACTCGCTCATCAAGGTGTCAGGCCCTGTGACATCTCAAGGCAGCTTCGAGTCAGCCATGGTTGTGTCAGCAAAATTCTCGGCAGGTAAAGGCAGAAGCTGCAGGCTTCCCTTGATTTTTTCAATAACGACCTAAAACATGACCCAGCAGCTATCCAATGTGCCCACGTTGTATTGAAAATCGTGGTAGCACTTCGCTAACATGCCTAATACTTTAGAGTTTGCAAAGCCCTTTCAAGGCCACTCAAGTCAAAGTAGCCCCGGGAAACCCCCATTTCAAGTGCCTCGTGGAATGGGGTAACTCAATCAGGAAGAATGACACGTTTTCTGAAAGCCTGGTGAATTATTCCAAAGGACCCACGAAGAAGAGGTTCTTGGGAATTTCCCTTGGGTGAGCCCGGGGTCTGAGCAGGGCTGGGTGGAAAATCCACAAGTTATAAAATCACATTATCAATATTTTATTTGAATGTTTTCAAAAAGCGCATTCCATTTTTAAAAGTCAGCTGTTATTTTCAGTGTTGGGGTATCATCAACCTCCTTACGTTGGGCTGTAGTATTTTCCTCCTATACATTTTGTTTCCTTCATAGTGACACGCATCCTAAGTGTATATTAGAGCGGGGAAAAAAAAAAAAACACACCAAACACACACTAACTCTGGAAGCTGACATTTCCAAGTTGCCACTTGACCTGTCAATTTGCTGCCAGCAAAATACCAACAATGCCAATTCTCCCAGAGGGCTAGATAGCCCAGCTTTTGAGCATGCCTGTTTATTTTCTCGGGAGAGTCTCAGTGTGATCCAGAGAAGCATGTTTAAGAGGAGGAAACAAATCTACAGAGGGCAGGTGACTGACCCTAGTCCACCCAGCCAGTCAGTCCTCTCGGACTGGGAGGAGGTCTCAAGGACCCTTAGACCATCGGCATCTCAACACACCCCAAAGCCAAAGCCACAGGTTTTTTTCTGGGCATGTGAAGTTGCTAGAAGTCTGCCCTGGCAGCCGGAGTATTCTCAGGTCCAGCTGTTCAATGGTCTCTCAGGATTTTCCTCCCAGGGTCAGAAAGCAACCTTGGTCCTGTAGCTTGCATTATGATTGGAGAACAGTTGCCTGAATAGGAAATAAATATTTTGAAGTATGTCAGTGACATTGTGGTTTTCTGCACGCTGTCTTCCTTTCATCTGCTAGAATTTAAGAAATTCTCTTAGATGGAAGGAAAAGCAGTTTCTAACCTTGGGGAGCATTGCTGGAGGCCAGGGGAAGAAGTCTCAAGACCAGGGGTCTGGGATCCCCTTTGGGGACTTTGACCCTTGCATTTGTTCCTTATTCCCTGCCCACCCCAGGTCATCTCGCAACCAGGGAGGAGGCTCTGGGCTCCACTCCTGTTTAGCACTCAGGAGCAAATGAGCCCCAGCCAGAGTTCAAGGAGGAAGGCTGGACATCAGCCTGGTACTCTTGTTAGATGGTGGTTGTAGGCAGGAGGATGAGAGTGAAAATAAAAGAAGAAAAATTGAGAAGAGGGAAATGAAAAGAGAATGATTGATTCTAAAACAGAAAATAAAATAGAGCAATAAAGACAAGACAGAAGGAGAGAAAGAGAGAGAGAGAGGAAAGAAATATTTTAGACTATCTCAGTGTCAGACTTTGAGAGCCAAGTGGGTCTTAGCTATCTTCTTGGGAAGCCTCTTCATTGCGCAGAGAGAGAGAGAGAGAGCAAAAAGAAGGCCCTCCCTTTGTTTTTGCTGAGACATCGTTGCTGAGCGGACATCTTGCTCGCTGTTTGAAATCTTCTCAGGGTGAGACGCCAAGCCCTTCTCAGAGGGGATGTCTAGATGCTGGGTCGTCATGTTCTAGTGCCTGGGAGCCCTCCAGACCGCCCCTGGAGACTGAAGGGGACAAGGACCCTCCCCAGCCCAGTCGGCAGCCTCCAGAGGCCCAGAATAGATTTGTCACTAGGTAGAGTGGCACTCGGAAGTTATGCGCCGCTCGGGTGCCTGGCCGTTTAAGTTGTCAACAATAAATTGGAATTTCATAGCTCATTATTTTCATAACTAAGAACCACAGTGGACAAAATGTCACTCTAATTAGAACTGCCTTTTAAGAAACAAGTTCAGCCCTAAAACAGTGTGACTGGGAATTTCTGAACTGGGGCTGTTCCAGCCACTGACTTTTTTTTTTTTTTTTTTTTTTGGTCACCGAAGAATTTGATGGGCGCACTTGGAGTGACAGATTATAGAGAGTGTGTTGTGTGTGGTGGCCGGGGTTTTCAGAGGCTGTATGACAAGGCAGTCAGAGTCCCTGGGGCAAAGACCCCCGTCATCTTGGGAAGGTGGCGGTTTGCCAGGAGTGTGGGCATTCAGTCCACAGAGCTCGAGGCTCAGGAGGGGCTCCAGAGGCACAGCCTGGTGGCATGTGAGGCCCATTTAAATCCACCCAGAAAGCCTGGCTCTTGTCTTCTTTCACTGGAGCCTGGCTGGGAGGTTCAGACCATTTGGAACTGGATGGTATGTTACACAGTAATAAACACGCAGAGGATTTTAATCTGCAACACGTGCTCTTTATGTTTTGCAAAGCTTTCTCTTACTCTTTCTGCATTTCTGCCTTTCTCCTCTGAGGCAGGCTGGGCAGACATCCTCCCCTTATTATACAAATGGGGCAACAGAGGCCCAGAGAGGCTAAGCGATCTGGCCAAGGTCACACTGCTTCGTAGAGCCCTGGGGGGACACGCCCACCTCTTTACTCTCAAACTAGCTTGCCTCTTGTTGGCGGCTGCCGTCTGTTGGTAGCGTGTGAGCCAAAAGACTGCGTGGAGGTTATGCTGATAGGGAAGAGCAGTTCTTCGTGGGAGTCCTCACTTTACACAGTTGCCGACTGGGGTCTCCTCTGGGGTCTCAGGGTGGCCTTCTAAGGGCTTGGCTGATGGGTCAGGCAAAAGGCAGACGGAGGGGTATCCTGTTAAGACCTCGGTCTGCAGTGGGTGGTGGTGCTCAGGTGAGTTGGGCCAGGAGCCCTGGCTGTGACCACTCCCCCAGCCACATGGAGACAAGCTGGACAGGGGCTGGGGGAGGGGTAGCTCCCTCCCGCTGCGCTCTCAGCAGCTGCGGGAGCACCGCGGACTCCTTCCTCTAGTATGTTGTGAGTACTCAGCCCCGGGTTGTCTGTGTGTCTGTAAGCTCTGCCCCAAGACAATGCCTGTAACAGGCACTCTGCGGCCGGTGAGTGAGGGCAAAGCTGCATGTGAACTGCCTGGTAAAGGGGAAAGCTTTCTGCAGGTGCAAGGGATCATTATTATTGTTCTCACTTCACAGTCAGAGCAGACGTGTGCTCTAGTGGGAAAAAGACTGGATTCAGAGTCACATCTGAGAGCTGGGACTGGCTCTGACTTCCGGAAGTTGGGCAAGGGGCTCACTCTTCTAATCCTGTTTCCCCTTCCATAAAACCCTGCTGGCCTCTTAGGATGGTTGGGAGGATGGGGAAGATTTGAGGAAGGGCTCTGTAACCTTTAGAGCACTGTGCCTCTAAGGAGTTACTCTGTTGGTAGTAAGAAACGACTCTTTATTGTAAAGTTAGAAGGAATCCGCAGAGACAGCTGTGTGCCTGGATTGGGGGTGCCTTTCTAAACTGCTGGCAAAATAGCATTTTCTTGGATAGTTCTTAAAGCCTGTTTATGATTAGTTACAATTTTTCAGAAATTACAGAAAGATGGAGGAGAGGTGGACTTTTCCCCTATGGTCCGTGTTTGTACATGACTCGCTCTTCTCAATGAAAAACAGAATTTCCATTTCCGTATCACTGTTCCCAAAATTATTTCATCTATTTCTAGAATATCTATTAACTTGGCCCTAACTAGATTTACCCAGGCTGAGAATTTTAGCATCTCTTTATTTATTTATTTTTTCAAGATTTTATTTATTTATCTGACAGAGAGAGACACAGGGAGAGAGGGAACACAAGCAGGGGAAATGGGAGAGGGAGAAGCAGGCTTCCCACTGAGCAGGGAGCCTAGGATCCCAGATCATGACCTGAGGTGAAGGCAGATCCTTAACAACTGAGACACCCAGGCGCCCCTTCAGCATCTCTTTAAATGTAACTAGTCCTTGCTCTTGAGTAACACTTCCCATCCGTCTCATAGGAGAATCACCTCTTCCCTTACCTATCATATACTCTTGGTAGGTTGAAAAATCACAAGTCATGGGGGCACCCGGCTGGCTCTGTCGGTGGAGTGTGTGACTCTTGATCTTGGGGTTGTGAGTCCTGGTTTCATGCTGGATGCAGGGTTTACTAATAAATAAATAAATAAATAAATAAATAAAAATTACCAGTCATTTCTAAAATGTTTTCTTGGCAAAAATATTCTCAACTGCAAGATAATCTCCTTTGCAAGAGAAGTCAAGAATTCATCTGTAAATGTTGAGAAACATCCAGTAAAGGCTCAGATTCAGAAAAGGAATCAAGTAATTTTTTTCCCCTGAAATGATCTTTCACGGCACTCTTCTCCCTGGTCTCGGTTTTACTGTAAAACCCTGACATCCTATTTGTGTTAACGAGGAAGAGCTGATAGCATGGAAATGTCCTTAGAAACAGCGATTTACCTCAGGGGAGGTCCCTGGAAGAAGCTGCAGTGACTTGTGGTTGGCTTTTTTGTTTTGATTGCTTGGGTTTTGACTTCTATATAACACATATTTCCAGTTAATTCTGGAATCAGCCCTCCTTTTTTTTTTTTTTTTAAAGATTTTATTTATTCGATAGATCACAAGTAGGCAGAGAGGCAGGCAGAGAGAGAGGGGGAAGCAGGCTCCCCGCTGAGCAGAGAACCCGATGTGGGGCTCGATCCCAGGACCCTGAGATCATGACCTGAGCCGAAGGCAGCGGCTTAACCCACTGAGCCACCCAGGCGCCCCAGCCCTCCTTTTAATTTGACACCAGGGTTATCATTTTAATCTCAGGGCAAAAAAAAAAAAAAAAAAAAAAAGAAGTTACATTTTAGGGGACAGTTTCACAGAATGCAGATGGAATTTGCTAGGGGATATGAGTGCTGGTCAGTTAAAGGCACAGGCAAACTTCCTGGGGAAATTTTAGCTCCGGAGGCTGAGCTTCCATTTGGTTCGGCCAGTGGGTCTTGTGTGTTCCTGGACAAACCATTTAACCTCTATGAATCTCTGTTTTATACCTATCAATAGGGAACCATTTATTCATTCTTCATTCATTTGTTCAAAAATATTTATGTGCTTTAGAACTGTTTTGGAGATCAGGGATGCCTGGGTGGCTCAGTTGGTTAAGCTGCTACTGTGACTCAGGTCATGATCCCAGGGACCTGGGATTGAGTCCCGCATGGGGCTCCTTGCTCAGCAGGAAGCCTGCTTCTCTCTCTGCCTCTGCCTGCCACTCTGCCTGTTTGTGTGCTCTCTCTCTCTCTGACAAATAAATAAAATCTTTGGAAAAAAAAAAAAAGAGAACTTTTGTGGAGATCAAATAGGAAAGCTGACTTGAAAGTTTTCTGTAAATCGTGAAATAGTAGATAAATGTGATGAGTTAATTAACTAATTAATGCATGGCATCTGGAGTAGCCCTGTCCAACAGAAACAGAATGTGAGCCACGCTTGAAATTTAAAATTTTCTGGTAGTATATTAAAAAAGGGAAAAATAAGCAGGTACAATTAATTTTACATAGTTTGCTTAGCCCAGTATATGAACAATGTGATCACTTCAGCATATGACCAATATAAAAACTATTAATGAGGTATTTTATGTTCTTTTTTTTTTTTTAAAGATTTTATTAACTTTTTGACACAAGAGAGAAAGATCACAAGTAGGCAGAGGCAGGCAGAGAGGGAGGGGGAAGCAGGTTCCCTGCTGAGCAGAGAGCCCCATGCAGGGCTCGATCCCAGGACCCTGAGACCATGACCTGACCACTCAGGCACCCCTGTTCTTTTTTTTCTACTAAGTTTTGACAGTCTGGTGTGTATTTTACACTTACCGTACACCTCAATTCAAATGAGTCATATTTCAGATGTTTAAAAGCTCTGTATGGAGAGTGGCTGGTGAACTGCACAGCACAGAGCCAGATGCTTCCAGGACAGAGTATCTATTTTGTTGTAAACATCATTTTGCTGGTTCCTCATGGCTAAGCTCCTTTCTTCTTGGGTCCTAGGTATTATGAGACGGGGAGCATCAAGCCTGGAGTAATTGGAGGATCCAAACCAAAGGTCGCCACGCCCAAAGTGGTGGAAAAAATCGCTGAATATAAACGCCAAAATCCCACCATGTTTGCCTGGGAGATCAGGGACCGGCTGCTGGCGGAACGAGTGTGTGACAATGACACAGTGCCCAGCGTCAGTTCCATCAACAGGTGAGGGGCTGTTGCTGGTTGGGGGCTAGGGATCTGGGTGGAGTGGGGCATCCTGGAGGCTCTGGGGGTACCTTTCCTAGGGATCTGGTCTCTCCATTCATCAAGGCCCTTTAGGGGTTATCAGACAGGAGGAGGGGGCTCGTGGGCCTCTGTAGACCTCTCTATCACCTTTCTTGTCTTTCCAAAGTGGGCAGGAGTTCTAGGCCCAGGGAGGGAAAGCCATGTCAGTACCCAATCTGCTTGAGATTCTTCTGAGCCCAGAGTGCTTTTTATCACTCCCTTTCCCACCTGCCTCTGTGTGTGAGCACTTAGCAGGGAATTGTCCTGATCAGGCCCCACAAATGTCACTTTATTTGTAAGCTCATGCTCAAAGTCTTAGCACTGGCCTGTATCAGAATTTCCCAGGAAGAAAATCCCTGCCTTCATTTTGGGCAGAGGTTGAGCCACCGAGTGTGGAAAACAGAGCCTGGACTTGAGGTTGGGGGATTTAGTTCCTGGTCCCAGCTCTTTCTGAAGCTCCAAGTATGACTCTGACAAAGCTCTTCCTGCCTCTGAGAGCCCCAGACCTTGGAGGTTCTGATGTGGGTCTGTGATTTCCAAGAGTGACATCCAGGACACTAAGGTGCTATGGAGTTGGGAGGCTGCCCTCTACCCAGTTCTGCTCAATCTGACTCGCGGAGAGAAAGAACCGGAGAAATGTCATGGGTACCAGGCATGGGATTCTCCCAGGAGCCACAGAGGCACCTTCTTCTTTGTAGTCTGACCCAGGAGGTATCTGACGGAGCTCTCAAAGTTTTAACAAGTCCTGAAAGAAAGTGTTCTATTGTAGACGGTGCAGTCTCAGCTCTATCTAAACCCACAGAGGTCAATGATGAAATTACGAGATAAACCAAAATGACTGTTGTCTAAACTCCACAAAGAAAAGAGAAGCCAGCAGGGTGAAAACTTGACCAGTTCCCATTTCTCCAAAGTCACACCCGACTCTTGTCAGTGCAGAGCCTGTGTGGGCATAAGAGACCCCTCATACCCTGTAGAAAGAGGTGATTAGACTACAATGTCTCAGAGATCTCTTCTGGGTCTGCTGGGTGTTCCTTCTGGGATGATTCAAAAGTGTAGAATCACTGTGTGAGTGTCTGTGTTGCTGGGTTGGTTTATTTTTTTAAAGCAAATTTTTAATGCCCCTTTAAAAGATTTTATTTATTTGACACAAAGAGGGAGAAAGAGAGAGAGCACAAGCATGGGGAGCAACAGGCAGAGGGAAAGGGAGAAGCAGGCTCCCTGCTGAGCAGGGAGCCCAGTGCAGGACTTGGTCCCAGGACCCTGGCATCACGACCTGAGCCGAAGGCAGAGGCTTAACCGACTGAGCCACCCAGGTGTCCCATGTGTCAATGTTCCGAGTCCTGCCATTTTATTACCATTAGCCTGTTTTCTTTCTCTCGGCAAATCTTTACCTTGGCTCTGACATCAAAGTGCTGAGATGAGAGAGGGAAATCGGGCACATTGTCTTAGTCTCTAGAAGGCCTCCTTGCCTAGGGTGGGATTCTGGTGTGTAGTAGAAGTCTTACCAGCCCAAATTAGCTGAGGAAATAGCAAAGATTGTGGTGGGTTTGAAGGGGGGATACTCCTATTGTTTTTTTGGATTATGAGGGACTCCAGTGTGCTTTGTGAGTCCTCTGCTTCTGGCTTTATTGTAGGATTTCACCACGCAAAGCAATGTGACTTTTCCCCCACGAGTGAGGCGTGTGATGCCTAGAAGCAGGGAAGCAGCAGAAGCCTGCTCTGGAGAGAAACTTCCGTCAAACCCATGGTCAGGCTTTGAGGGCCTACGGAGTTCCCAGTGTAGGGTGTGACTGTAATTGATGGTTTGAAGAGAACTTTAGGTTGCACGTGGGAGTCCCAAACTCTAATGGCTGTGGTGGCCAGGCAGTGACGGAACCTGTGAAGCGGGGTGGCTGTGAGGTGATAGGGAGAGGCTGGAGCTGGGACAGACAGACAGCACGGCAGAACTGAAAGGTCACGTGGTCCTCAGCATCAGCCGAATGCTGCCAGGAAGGCAGGCCCAGGGTTTGCCAGACTCTTAAAGTTGCCTGCTGGTTGCTTGTGACTGGGGCCGTGGCCAGCCTCAGGGGCCTCCTGGGTATCCGCAGTGGTGGCCATGCCTCTGAGGTGTTTTCGCACCTGTGGTCTCTTTTAGCCCTAGAGGCTTATCTCGGTTCTGTGGCAGATAAAGAATCTGAGACCCAGAAGGGGAGTACAGAGCAGTGATGATTTTTAAAAATTAAAAAAAAAAATTTTTTTTAAAGATTTTATTTATTTATCAGAGAGAGAGAGGGGGAGAGAGCGAGCACAGGCAGACAGAATGGCAGGCAGAGGCAGAGGGAGAAGCAGGCTCCCTGCTGAGCAAGGAGCCCGATGTGGGACTCGATCCCAGGACGCTGGGATCATGACCTGAGCCGAAGGCAGCTGCTTAACCAACTGAGCCACCCAGGCATCCCTAAAAAAAATTTTTTTTAAAGATTTTTATTTATTTATTTGACAGACAGAGATCACAAGTAGGCAGAGAGGCAGGGAGAGAGAGAGGAGGAAGCAGGCTTCCTGCTGAGCAGAGGGGGGGGGGGGGGG